>NW_008649005.1:210555-232598 GCF_000247585.1 Phytophthora nicotianae INRA-310 | reverse complement strand
CCGCTGCTGCCAATTTGGAAGGAATTCGTGACGACGGTGCCCGCGGACGCGGATAAGCGCAGCCCGGATGTTGCGTGTCTTCACTGTCGTTCGGTAGTGTGTAATGCGCGCCCAGCGAACCTGATGCGTCACGCGTTGAATTGCCCGGACATGCCGGCCGAGGTACGTCTCAGTCTACGGGCCGATAATCCGCCACCCGCGACGGTGACGCGCCAAGAATTGAATGCGGCAATGGCGGAACGCCAGCAAGTGACCCAGACTCAAAACCGGAGCGAAGACGGCGAAACGGAGGAGAACGAGACGGCTGTGACGGAGCGTCGCCCCGTGCTAGGCAAACGCCCGCGCGTTGGAAGCGACCAGGACAATCTAGAGCGTGTGCTGACGTCCATCCGAGATGTGATGGCTCAGACGCTGGAGTGCAAGCAGCAAGAGCTGCAGCTGAGGAGGGAGGAACTCGAGTTTCAGAAGGAGGCGCTGGCCACGAAAATGGAGGAGCGACGCCAAGCGAGAGAAGAGGATCGGAGGGACAGACGCGAGCAACGCGAGGCGGACAGACAGGAGAAACTCGAGTTGGCACGGATCGAGAACGAGAAGAACCTGGCCTTTTTGAAGGCGGTGATGGAGTCGCAGCAGCAGCGGCGATGAATGGCAAGCTGCAATTTGCGTGTTATTGGCAAAAAGAACTGGTGTTTTGATTATATACATCCGACCCAGAATTTAAAACTCATGTTGCTAGTTTCTTGCTACGGTAGTTATCGTTTCTAAAGGCATTCAGCGCTCGAATTTCTCCCACAGTTGGTCAAAATGCTTATCAAAACGATCTGCAGTGGAAGCGGTGCAGTTAGAAACAGAATTGAAAAGCAAAACGCCATAAGAAACGTACCGACGATAGGTCCGTTCTTGTGGATGACGAGGTTTTCGTTGTTGCCCACTACAGCCTGGCGACTCCAGTTGAAGGATCCTGCAGCGATTAAAAAGCAACACCGTGAGTGACGCGACATCTCAGAGTAGTGCAACATTGGCAACAACGTACCATTCAGCAAAATCGTTTTATCAATGACACAGAACTGATGGCAGCGTCAACAAGTTAAAGACAAATTAAGACAAGTAGTACAACCAACTCACCTTGTGGTGCATGTAGGTCCGTGCATTGTCGTCGCGAACAGGGATCCCCTAGTTACCAACACACGCCATTTGTACGAGTTAAAATTTGCAGCTATGGAATTATGAAGCCAACTTCCTGTCGTACCGCATCGATGAACTTCTGAATGTCGGAGCCTTGGCCCTTTGCCTGGCCGTCGTCCGTGATGATGCGGATTTTGACGCCACGGTTGAAGGCTTCCAGCACGGCGTCTGCAATCTGCAAAACAGTTGTCAGAGTCTGTCTCCATCAACTCGAACAAGCAGTCCGTACTTCGTCACAGGTAATCGTGAAGACGCAAATGTCCATGGTTTTCTTGGCACCTTTGAGGTATCCTAGCATCGTCAAGAGCGAGCTGCCCTGGTCGTGGATCTTCTTGCAATTTTTACGTGTGCAGCCTTCGCCCGAGTGGAAGTTTTTGCAGGGCATCGCGGGATCCGGGAAGAACAGCACGTCCACGAACGAGTCAGTGGTAGCGATGGCAGAGGTAGTCTTTCCGAGACAATTGCCCATAACTGGTGTATTTAGCTCTTGATGAAAGGACGGCTCAGGAGATTTACTGGGAACGCAGTAAATAAGAAAGTGGCTGCATGGATAAGGCTTGGCGAAGTAACTTGCAGCCACCATCTGACGTACCATCGGCCATTATCATGAGAGATGAGCCACACAATATCTGTTGCTATCGATGCTTGACCGAAAGTGTCATTGCTGCCAAGATAGCAACAGCGATTCCTTCCGTGCAGATTTTGCTGAGCACGTTCGCAGTACGAATTTCGCACCGAAGTTGGAGGTATTCTCATTGGTCGATTTACCACCAATAGAAGTGCTCGCTGGTGCCCCTTCTCCGCCCAATTGATTGCCAAGCTCCTCGTATCATTGTTGTATCTGCCACCTTGCCCCGCTCAAGATGCGCGAGCATCTCCAGGGCGAGGGCGCGTTGTCGGCCATCGCCATGCTGGTTTCCGGAACCTTCAGCACCGTGATCATGAAGACCGAGTATGCGGTGCGTTCGCACGGCACGGCCACGTGTGTGGACCCACAGACAGGTGAGGGGACGACGTTGTGTCCCTTCGCCAAGCCATGGTTCGGCGTGCTGCAGATGAAGTTGGCCATGACACTATGTCTGGCCTTCCTGTACATGCGCAAGTGCTCGCAACATCGCGAGTATCTGGAGACGCCGGTGTTGCGGATGTATAAGGGAGGACGACGGTATGTGGCCACTGCGCCGTCCAAGGAGGAATTGTCGGCTATTAAACGCAAGTACGCAGGTCACGCTGAGGCTGAGGACAAGGTGGAGGCTCTTAAGCGCAAGTACCGGTCACACCACAACGAAGACGCCAATGAGCAGTCGCCGCTTCTGGCTCCGAGGCTGCTGGGAGGAAAGGAAGACCAGCAGGGACGAGTATCTCTACGTACGATGGCGGCGATTGCACTGCCAGCACTGCTAGATCTGCTGCAGACTGTTCTGTGCAATGTCGGTTTGTTGTGGATCTCATCGTCAGTGTTTCAGATGGCCAGGGGCTCGATCATCATCTTCAGTGCCTTCTTCTCGGTGAGACTCATGGGCAAGAAGCTACACGGATATCACTACGCAAGTATCTGGATCGTCATGCTCGCCGTTGTACTCGTTGGATATGCTGGTGTGGGAAACAACTCAAATGACACGGCTACATCCGATGCCAACGCATTTAACGCGGTGCTGGGGCTACTTTTCATCATCGCGGCACAGATTCTGTGCGCGTTGCAGATTGTGGTCGAAGAGCACATGATGTTGGCCTTGAACGTGAGTCCGATGCTGCTTGTGGGCTTGGAGGGACTGTGGGGTCTTGTCTTCTACGTCATACTGGTGCCAATCCTCACGCTTACGCCTGCAACAGGTTCAGCGTTCGCAACTACTTGGCACGAGGACTTTGTCGACTCTTTCGTGCAAGTGAAGAACTCACCCGCCCTCATAGCGCTCATCTTGGCCTACATCGTAGCGGTGGGCACGCTCAACGTCACTGGAAACTACGTAACCAAGCACTTATCGGCAGTCATGCGCAGCATTACAGAGGTTCGTACTCTTGTTCACTAAAGTAGAGCCTCTCGTCTTGTCTTCTATGTCGGCTCCCTAACGACTTGTTGCTTCTATCAACCTGTAGACGCTGCGCACGCTCGGTGTCTGGATGCTGAGCCTCTTTGTCTACTACGTGGTGCAGTGGCAGGGCTCGGCGTCGCCCGGCGAGGAGTGGACAACATACAGTTGGTCGGTTTGCCCTGTGCTGCTTGTGCTTTGCTGTTGCCTCATTCTAACGTCAAAGTTGTGTGTTCCTGTTTTCTCGACAGGCTGGAACTGCTAGGCTTCGTGCTGATGGTCTATGGCACACTAGCGGTAAGGCGAAATTTTCTTTGCCTCTGGCCAGAGCCCTGCCGATTATGATGAGCTGGAGGTTCTAATATATGTTGTTCTTTGATTGTCAACGCACAGTACAAGCGGCTGATCCACCTGCCAGTGTCGAAGTTATATGCATCCGAGCAGCGCGAATTTTGTCGCGGGCGCGGCGACGCCATCAAGTCGCCCTTCATGGGCAATATGCACAAATAAGAAACGCAACCAATGCAAAAAAAAAAAAAAAACTCAACTGTTAGTGTCCTTGTCCCCCAAACTTTTCGAAAATCTCGGCAAGGCCAAATGAACGGTGGCTACGCCAACAAGCATGCGCGTGACATTCATGAGCTGAAGCGCAAAGTTCGCTCAATGGCACTGATGCTGGGGCTGGTGTTCATCGAAATGGAGTCGCTCGCCTCGTCTTCTATCTCGCTAACACCTTTGTCACTTCTGTCTGGATGTCAGTCTGTAGACGCTGCGCACTCTCGAGGAGTGGGCAACGTAGAGCCGGTCGTTTTGCCTTGTGCCTTGGCGTTTCCCCGATTAAATTATAGCGCTGTTTCTCTTCTTGTCGAGCTCCACATCTGTGGTAAGCCGCATACTTCTGTACCTTTGGTTACCAGAGTAACTCTGTACTGTAGGTCTGTCGGTCATGATGAGCTGGGCCATTTGAGATGCTGCTCGCTGACCGTGCATTGCCTATTCCCCACACACTGTTCACGGAACTGATCCACCTGCCATTGAAGAAGTTGTATGCATCCAAGAGCGTTGCTGCTGCTGTGGATCACAGCCTGTGATGCCGCAAAGTCACCCTTCATAAACAATATCCACAAGTTGAACTGCACGCAACTCAATGCAACGCAAACACAATTGTTTTCTTGGTGTTGGAAATGCACATGCACGTGGAATAACTTGTCGTCGGGGTTCTTGTCTCACAAGTCGCTTTCAGTGGACAACGTGGCGAGATCAGGAGAACACATCAAGGTCGCAAGGGCTACACTTTTACTCTAGGGAACGGCGCGTTTTCTTAGCTGACCACACAAGGAGATTGAGTACCTGTAGCTCGCAACTGTGACTCGCAGGTGACGCGATAAGAACGACCCCAACAAGGAGAGACTTCAGCACTGCTGACAATGGAGCGCCTCTGACCTTACCGACTCGTTGGTGTTGCCAACACCAATTTTGCACGCGGGCTCCGTTTCTGTACTGATGGCGAAACGCGCAGAGATGGACGCAAATCGCTGTCGTGCTGGCACCCCTGCACTTTCGATGTGAAAATGCAAGTGGTTTCACAAGGGAATTCTTTTTCTGGGTAAAACTTTCTAATTTCCAGCTTTGATGATTGTGCTTTCTTGAAAGGTAATAGGAGGACAGAGGTTCTATCGCGCATCGGTGGTGCGGCGGATAGGTTTAATGTGGTCCCACGTGACTGTTCTGAGGCCAAGTCCTCAAATTGTAAACATGCCTCATAAAGCTAAAATGAGGAACGATTTTGCGTCCTCGCTTCCTCAGCTCAAAAGCTATTTGGTGATGTATTTAGTTATGGTTTGAGTTGGAGGACACCTTGCATTGGACAGTGCCGCTACGTGCCTAAAATCATACGGGCACAGAGATCACGCTTTGCTACATTTACCGTATCTGTACATTTTGCAGCGATATGTATTCACATAAAAGAGTAGAACCGAAAAGTATCCAATTTTATTATTGATTGAGTATGATATCCCTTGTTTAGTAGAATGTAGTTAGAGGACCACAGCAAACAATTCAAGCTCGTTTAAAATAAAGTGTTTCCTCAACATTCAGCTCTCAATAACTATAAAAAGGAAAGTGCAGTGTCTATATTTCCATGCGCTAACAGTACGGACACGTTTGGGACACATTTGTATTTTTGTGTATGTGCGATTCACGTATTTTCGGAAGGCATATTGCGAAGAAAAACAGAATGGCAGTATATTTTTAAGGCGCCAATCTTGAAAGTTCAGAAATTTATATTAACGAAATCAGTAGGGAAATGTATTGCCTTGATAGCTCAAAACAGTTTGTATCGTTTTTTGCTTGTCGTGCTCTCATGTCCTGTCGACACGGCAGCATTGTGGATGCTGGTTTTGTTCTGATTGCTATATTACATTTAGGCAAACCTTTTAAGAAGATAGTTTTAAGTGCTGTTGCGTGCGAGCGTTTGTTCGATAGGAATATATATTGGACCGAACGGATTTGAACTGGATCACTCGTTCACAGTAGACAAGAATCCGAGCAATCTCCAAATATACCAATTGTTTATGCATTTGTATTAAGATATCTACCAATCCAATGCCTTGTCAATCGTCTTATCTACCAATCTCGTATCTTATCCAATTCAACCAGTCGAAGCGACTTGAGTTTTTGAGTGTCGTCAGAACACATAAACAGGTCTCGCGTCCCTCCTACTGGGCCTCGTGCCTCACGCCCGACCCCCGCCCCCCTCTGCCACTTCCTGACCGGAGAACTCCACTCAGTCGCTTGCTCGCGTTCATAGAGGAGAACCGGCCGCCTCCGCCCCCTTTCCAGGCTGCCTCCCCATACACACACAGCCACCTCCACAGACAGCAGACTGCCCAAGACATGAGCAACGGCGTGGGCTTCACCGTGTTCCAAGTGCCTGGCGCCAAGACGGCCAAGCGGCCCACGACGACGCGGCTGGGCGGCGGGCCCGTCCTCTCCAGCGTCGGCAGCTCGCATAGTATGGGGGAGCCGTACACCGCCGCACAGCACGCAGGTAGCGCGTCCGTGGCCAGTAACGGCTCCAGCTCCTCGCTACTCAACCAGCCGCGCGGACAGCGCAACAGCGGCACGACATTTGCGGCCTTCCAGCCCCCAGGAGGCCTTCAGCCCATCTCGTCGCAGAGTTCAGGCATCACCACGTCACTGGGCGCGCCCTACGCCGGCACCAGCGGCAGTATGGGCAGCCACAGCTCCACTGGCAGCAATTCTGGCCTGGCCGTGCCCATGGGCGTAGGCATCGGCTTTAAATCCGGACCGGGCGACGAACAGCCACGCGGCGGCGCCGGGTGGATGCGAACCGGCCGCGTCATCCGGGTCAAGGACTCGGGCGACAGTTTCCGCTTCCCTCTGGACACAGAGCATTTACCCACCGTCAATGTGTCGATCGAGCAGTTCGAGGCGTACAAAACGAAGCTGCAAAGTGTCGCCGAAACTTACGTCAATTCCCCGGCCACGTGGCTGGACAACCCCAGTCTGAGTCCTCAGTACCGCAACCAGAGCTGGAAACCCCATCTAGAGAAGAAAAACTGCGTCATTTACCGTCTGAAAGAAGCAGCAGACGCCAGTAACCTGCAGAGGAAGGCCATGCTACGTGCCAAGCTGGACACGTCGCTGGAAGAGCTCGAATACGCCGTCAACTGTGCCACAACGGAAGACCAGCGCGCCTACATGGCTCACTGCTATCAGGAGAGTTTCCTCGACTCGGCAGTGCTGCAGGTGCACGAGAAGGCCACAAACGACGACTCGTTCCAGTTCCTCGGCATTAAATGGCTCGCCTTCCAGAGCTCCGTAGACTCAGTGTTCAGCTGCCGAGACACGCTTGTTGTCGAGTTTTCGAAGACGATGGAGGACGCCAAGGGACAGAAAGTGCTGGTTAAAGTCCAGCAGAGCGTCAGCATGGCAGATTGCGATGGGAACGAGCGCAACTTTGGATTCTCTCGCACTTCAGGTACCTGGGTCTGGCTGTTCCGTAGTATGGGCCCATCCAGCGGCAAAGTGGACGTGTCGATGTTCTCGGAAGACCGATTCGACAATAACCGCAACACTCCGAGCTGGTTCGCGAACCGCGTAGTATCGACACTTTTCGCTGTGGCTCTTCACCACGCCACCGCTGCAGACGCCAAGTTCCTCGTACGTGGTCGTATGATTACAGACAAGGCGTGGGTGCCCAACAACGAGCGTCCGGCATGCTCTGTATGCTTTAAGAGCTTCAACCTGTTGCGGTCGCGTCACCACTGCCGCGTGTGTGCTGAAATCATGTGCGGAGCTTGCACCATCGAGCTCGGTATCCAGTCCAGCAAGCTCCCGCCAGGAATGCTACCGGAAACAGGCAATAGCTTCATCGTCAGCGTAGAAAAGTTCTGCCTCAAGTGTATAAACAAGGCCCGACAAGAGCGTCGTAGCGCGCTTGCAGCCAAGAGCGCAGGGATCGATCTCGCCTCGGACGAGGCGTACGATGGCAACGTGCCGTCGTCCTATGCCTCAAGAGCTAGTGAGGTGTTTTACGGCCAAGTGCCGCCTGCTCGGGGCTCCATTTCTGACCACTCGGCCGATAGAGAACTCAACCCCCAGCAGAACCACTCGTTTGCGTCTTCATCGTCCTCTACGAGTTCACTAGGAGGAGCCAGTGGTACAAGTGGAGAGAAGTCGGGCATTTCGTACGCTGGCTGGTCGACGAAGGTTCTTTCCGCTATCAACAGAGAGAAACCGGCGGATGGAGCGAAGGAGCAGTCGTTGGTTACGCTTACGTCGGCAGGAAGTAGTAGAAATCTGGATATCGGTGTACCTCGCACCGCGCGGCAAGCATCCGGAGACCGACGACGGCACAACTCGGACGCCTCGGGCGCCTCTACCAGCATCAGTTCGCAGAGCGACCGTGGCAGTTCGGACATCAAGAGCCGCAAGGAGCCCATTGCAGGTGACGCTGTTGTGTTGCTGGAGGAACCCGACGAGGTGCAGAACATTACGCCACTACCGACGTCATTTACGAAAATGGAGGAGCAGATTGCGGCTCAGCAGGCATTGCTGCGCTCGATGTTTATCGAGGGCAAAAAGATCATGGAGCAGCAGCAGGCATACGGAGGACAGGTGCACCCAGCACAGCAGCAACGTTACCTTAACCAGATGTCCCCGCCGGAGAGTGTGGAGGACAAAGGTACGCTCGCCCTACCGCCATCATCGGCTTCTATCGAGTACATCGACTGAGTGATTCTATCCCCCGTGTCGTTGTTACTCTGATCTCTGCATTTTTGCTTCGCCCGTCAAAGTGCCACGTCTGAATTGTCTTGTAATAAACACATTTGTCTGCTCTAGCTGTTTTAAACTGTAATTTTCTTCAACGTTTGTGTATGTTTATTACCATGCAGTATCTTTCATTCTCTTCATCCTTCCTAGCATGCGATGCATCCGCAAAACAATTTTTGCTTCGGGGAACTGGCGGATGTGCCCCCTGTCCTGTTACCGGACGTCTCGCCGCATAGTCCAGCGTGGAGACTCGCAAGAGTAGTCGTCTCACCATACAGCAGTTCTTCTTCGACATGAACCTGGTACTTCTGCGCAATGACGCCTTGGAGTTGAGTCAACACCATCGAGTCCAGACCAAGTTCTTGCAGCGGCGTGTCGTCGTTGATCTGTGTTGGCTCCACGCCTAGAGTACGGGCCAGTTCTTCGACCAAGAATGCGTGTACTTGGTCAGGCGGCACACCCGTGATCACCGACGGTAAGTTCGACTTGGAACCATCATCAGTAGAGGCAACGCGAGGACCATTGACGTTTCGGTTCATCGTCTCACCTGCCACAGCAACATCACCTCCGTCGTCCTCAACTGGAACGTCAGCGATCATGTCCTCATTGCGATAGAGCTCCTCTAGTGTCTTCTCTTCCAGCGCTTTCTTGCAACGTGACCGCGATATTTTACCACTTGTTGTCTTTGGGATAGAGCGAGGCGACAATAGCACGACCAACGTCACTTTGACGCCGTGTTCGCGTGCGATGGCGCTGCGGATCTTCCCACACAGACTTGCCTTGCTGGTCATCGCAGGGTCCCGCAGCTCCGCCACAACAGCGAGCTGCTCATCGTCAGCATTTCCATCAGCTAGATACGAGAATGCAGCACAGCAACCTGGACGTAACTCTTCATGAGACTCTGCTGAGGCCTCCAAGTCCTGTGGGTAATGGTTCCGACCTCGAATAATAACCAGGTCCTTCATGCGACCACAGATAAAGAGCTCCTGGTTGTAGATCACGCCCAAATCGCCGGTCTTTAAAAACGTTTTGCCTTCAGTATCTCCAACCACCTTAGCCTGGAACGCCTCAGCTGAAAACTCTCGCATCTCGTCGCCATAGTAACCTCGAGCCTTCGATGCGCTTGAGATCCAGATCTCGCCAGTCTCCCCTTCAGGTTTTTCTTCTTCTGTTTCGGCATCGACAATGCGGACGTCAATACCATAGTCCTTCCTCGATGGCACACCGCAGCCGATCATCTCTTTCACCAGACCAGCAGTGTTGGTCTTCTCAACCACTCGGAAGACACGGTTACTCTCCAATTCTTGCTTGTCGACCCATAGACGTTGCTGTCCGCCACCACAGACGTATACCGTGTGCTCTGCAAGACCATACGTAGGCTTCACGACACCCTCAGGCAAACCAAAAGGCGAGAAAGCACGGTAGAAGTTGTCGATAGCTTCACCTTGAATAGGCTCCGCACCATTAATCATATGCCGCACACTGGAGAGATCCACATGTTGTCCACTGGCCAGACCAACAGTGAGTCGGTCGCTCTTCCTAGCAAGCAGAGAGTAGGCAAAATTCGGAGCCTGGAGGTGAGTAGCGCGGTGCTTGGACACCAGACGTAGCCACAGACATGGGTCGCGGATAAAGCTGAACGGAGACAGATACACACCCTTTCCGCCATTGAAAATGGTGCCCAGATAAGCGCCGATAAGCCCCATATCGTGGTATTGCGGTAGCCACGACACCACCACCGTATCTCGACCAGCTTGGAGCGCCGAGCTGATTGTGCGCAGATTGTGGTTCAAGTTACCATGCGAAAGCACGACGCCCTTGGGAGCAGAGGTTGAGCCTGAAGTATACTGTAAAAATGCTGTACTGTCGGCAGAAGGTGACTGAGTGAGCCAGTGCTTGGCTGGGTCGATGCCTTTGGTGTCAACCAAATCGTCCGTAACGACCCAATTTAAATGCTCTGGCCACTGAGCAGCACCGGAGAACGTGAACTTCTCTTTGATCGCTGAGATCTTCTTGACGTTGTAGTACATCGAACATGTCAGTGCCGTCTTGGCTTGGCAGTTCTGCGTCACAGATACGAACATACTGATGTCCTTCTTCATCTTGCGAGGGTCCGGTGGGTACACTGGTACTGCAACCACTCCAGCTTTTAGACAAGCCAAAAAGACTACGATAAAATCCAAGCCTGGCGGGTACACCAACAGCACTCGGTCTCCTTGGTTCAGCCCCAGTCTGCACAAAGTATTGTTTAAAAGTTGGGTTTAGTTTCAACCTTTTTTTCCTTTTTTTTTTTTTGCAAAACTAGTAGCATCCTGCACGAACCCTTTGCTATGCTGCTGCGTTGAGGCTAGTAAAAGTCCCGCGAGGTTCTGCATGCGCTTGTTGAGCTCCTAAAAGTGGCGAACGCGACAAGTATCAGAGCAAAATATCGTGAGGCGTTACTCGACGAGTAGAAGACGATAAATCATCGACAAGCTTCATACCGCGCACGTGAGTGAGGCTGTCACGACGCCCTTATCGTCCGCGAACGACAGCATCGTCTACAGCAAGAAACAGCGAGAAAACACGCGTTAGAACCAAATACCAGCAAGTTGGAGGCGATTCTTGAGGCGTTGCGCCTCAGAATTTCGCCCCTAGAGACAAATCTACAGCTTGGTATTTCAATGGGCTATCATGTGGTGACAATGGACCTTGCTGGGCGTCTCGGCAGCCCATTTCTCCACGCGCTCGAGCAGCTCCGACGACATCGTTGCGCGCTTGTGGCCGCAGTACTAAAATGGGTCCAATTGAGAAGCCAGCGTATATCGATTTTGATATGGGTTACACTGGATTATATCGGATTTGGGAGGTCTGGATGCTTCAACGTCAGCAGCCAATCAACGACCTGCCCTGTTATCGGTGACCCTTCGTGCGCAGAGTCTCTTTTGCACTAGTGAACCATGCGAGGCGATCCAGTTGTCTCCCAACGGCTGCAGCGAGCTGCTGAGCAACTCCAAGCGGCGATTCGAAGCGCCAGGAAGAGACGACAGTCAGTGGGGGAATTGGGGGAGAGTCTCAGCGGGAAAGCATGGCAACTGCCACCGACAGTGCTACAAACACCGGAGAGGGACGTGTACGAGGACGATATGATCGAGGAGCAACAGCAGGAGAGCTCTGATGATAAAGTGGAGTCGGATGACACGTCGATTGCATCGGAGTCGATGTTGCAGACCCGTAAGAAAGAAG
Organism: Phytophthora nicotianae INRA-310; assembly: GCF_000247585.1. Taxonomy (NCBI): domain Eukaryota; phylum Oomycota; class Peronosporomycetes; order Peronosporales; family Peronosporaceae; genus Phytophthora; species Phytophthora nicotianae. The sequence goes on along the minus strand of NW_008649005.1, from coordinate 220,860 downwards.
CTACGAGTTGAAGAAGAGCTCGGGGTCTGACATTTGTTTGGGTGTGTTTGTTGCTACAGCCACGAAAGGGGAGGTGGAAACGAGAGTCGTTGAGAGGGCATACGAAGAACCAGACAGAAGGAACAAAGTGGAGAGCGATATGCGCAAGGCACTTGACTGGATGCAGCGAGACGTGGAGAGACAGGCTCGTGAGAATCGAGTGGTTCAAGAGACATTAGCACGCGCCATCCACGATATTACCGAAGTCATTGCAGATTTCGTGGATAAAGAGGCTGCTAATGTTATACTACGTACTGCTGCTGCAGCGACAGGGATATCTCCCGAGCGGGACAACAATGCAGTCATGCTACAGCTAGCACCAGACAAAGTGGATGAGCTTGTTGGTCTATGGGACGACGCTTTGGTATCTTGGAGAGAGCAGAACCTTGTGAAGAAACAAGAACTTGTGGAAAGGTTTAAGCACTTTGAGGAAGAGTGTCTCGCACGGATGAAAGCTGGTGAGGCGTCGCACAGATTGGAACAAGAACGGCTGATACTCGAGGCTAACCAACAGCAAAGTGAGTGTGTTCTTTGCTAGCATCTACTGCGAAGAATATACTAACGACAACCTTGTGCTTTGTCCAGTGATATACGAAGACTACACGAGTAGTCTTAGGCAAAAGCTCGAGAGTGCTAACTGCATGATCGAGTCTCTACAAGCTCAGAATACTGATCTGTCATTTCAACTGGTCGAAGCTGCAAATGTTCACGTAGTGTCTTCTGATGCGGCCACTGAGACCGACGACCAGTTGTTGGATTCCTCGGTTCGTCTAAAGACATTAGAGCTCTACGCTTTACGCTGTGAAGTAGCACTAAAAGAGCAAGTGCAGCGTGCAAACGAACTAGAAACTCGATTATCGATGCTGCTAGAGGAGTTTGAAGCGCAAAAGCACCAACAAGAACCTCCTCGTGCGGCACATAGCGAAACCGTAGAAACCTATCAACAGAGACTGAACCTACTTGAAGGTCGAATGCAAGACGTACTGCAACAAGTAGCCTGCGATCACGAGCAGTTCGAGTATGAACAAGCGAAGTGGGCACTGGAGAAACGACATCATCGTGAAAAATACGACGAGGTGCTGGACGCCAGTGTGAAAGTGCTCAAAGTGCTGATTATTCGGGAGAAGCTGATGAAAAAGAACGAACGAGCGCAGAAGAGGGACAGTGACCAATGCCACGAGAAGCAGCTTGAGCTCGCTTGTCAGGCCGCAACATTGCAGGGGATAACAACCGAGCTGATGCAACAAAGTGCGATGGTACTGTTGGTAGTACAGCAACTCGCAATGTTGAAGGCAAACACCTGCCAGATCCACGACAAATCCAGCACCTGGACGTTGCCAGCCAAGCCCGTGCAGATAAAGAACATGATCAAACGCTTGAAGAAGATCGAGGCTGCGTTAGGTCGACGCGACTGGATGTCAATCCCGCCAACGACAGCTTCGGCGTCTAGCTCGAGAGTCTGCCCATTTCCAACGGCTTGACTAAGTTGTTCAGAATAACGTCGATTTTTTGGCAGTGAAGTAATTATTCATTGGCGTACACTCCTTTCGAATTGTATAACTCTGGATCTATGGCCTTGTTCATACCTACCTTTGTCACTTTTCACGCCGATGTCCGTGATTCGAATGACTGTACTCTTGATGCCAGCCTAGTGAAACTTGCGTACTGCACATGGTGTATTGCATTACGGATCCGTGCTCAAGTTTGCGTTGCTACGAACAGTGATACCAAGTGTTCAAACAGTATGGAGGACACTACTATGCGAGCAATAGAATGCGGGGAGTCCAAAAATTCCGATGACAGGAAGTCCTGCGTATCCAAATAGAGGCATGCTCAGAGGAGCGGTTACTCCGAAAGCTCCACTCCATCTGGGCACCCGAAAAAGCTGGAGTGCTTCACGACCCTTTGTCCTCCTGTGGTAGAATATAGTAACGCGAGCAACAAAAGCTTCTTTCGAAACGCGAAAAATCCATATTGAAGTTGTTCAATACTACGGAATGTTTTTTTGAATCTAATTCCTGCCAGCTTCACAACAATTCCAACGCCACCTGAGCAGTTAAGGAACAGGATCAAGAGTTTGAAGAAGAGCGAAAAATTCGTTAGGCAAACGCGACTGGATATAAACTTCGCCGACGATGGCATCGGTTTCTATCATATTCAAAGTAGACTCTAGTGATAGGGTTTCTATCACTAGAGTCTACTTTGAATATGATTTAAAATGAAAAACACCAGCACAAAACGTCAGTGGTTACAATGCGTAACATCCATCCTAAAGGAACGATAACCAAAATCATGGAAAATAATAGGAAAAAAGACTTTTTACCAAACTCGATTCTTTTGGTATGCCCATTTCGGGATTTCTTCTCCAGTCGAGCCCAACACAATGCAAGCTGCGATTCAGCTGCTTCAACTGCTTTTGTTGGCGCTACCTGCAGTTGTCAAAGCCGAGGGCTGCGTCACGAAAGCCTGTACTCTCGACTGCCAGCCAGGTGAGACTTGCGCGCTGCAAATGGTGGATTGCATCCGCGCTCCGTGTCCGCCAATTCAAGCGTGCGTCGGTAAGACCAGCAATCCCAACAAGGGTGCCGAGGGTTCGCTAAAATGTACTATGGAATGCGGAGACTTCCAGGAATGCCGTATCTACGAGCCGGATGGCAGTGACTACTGCGCCGACGTGTGCGCTGAGGGTCGTTGTCCCAAAGGATCTATCTGCGAGCTCCAAGAAGTGCAGTGTATCAGGGCACCATGCCCACCTATGGCGACGTGCAACAAGTAAGCTTACTCAAAGTGACCAAGTGCTCCTTAAGAAGAAAAGCGCGGTAAACAATACACGTTTGCATGTCGAAGTTGTTTACATGTTGTTCCGGCGATGGAGTATGGTCTAGCAACATAGGGTATGGGATCTATGGATTTCCAGCGGTAGAGGATTCAAGGCGAAGTGTTCTACCACATATGCGCGAGCTTTCTTGTCGGCACTGAACCGTTTTGCTGTTTACACGTAAGCAACAGGTGCGTGCCCTCGCAGCTAGTCTGCTCCACGTGCCACCTCCTCAACCTTCTCACTTCTCAATCTTCTTCGAGACCCCAACTACAAGATTTCCAGCCAAGATGCGCGTAGCTGCCGTTTTCACCGTGTTATTCGTGGCCCTTGCGACTGCCACCACTGACGCCGCTCCAGAAACCACTGCATGCGACCTCCCTTGCGGCGAGGGCGAGACGTGCACGCTGCAAGAAGTTCAATGCATCACCGCACCATGTGATCCGGTCCCTACGTGCGTTCCGGTTGAGACTCTATCGCTACCGCCTGAGCCTGTGTGCACCATGAAATGTCCAGAGGGTGAAACGTGCCAGATCAACTCGGCGGACAGCTCTCAATACTGCCTTAGTCCTTGTGCTTCGGTGCGCTGTTCGTCAGGCTACACCTGCCAGGTCGAACAAGTCCAATGCATCCGAGCCCCGTGCCCACCTCTCGCGGTTTGCAAGCCCGACAAGAAGGGGAAGAGCCCTTACACCAAGAGAGTCCTTCGGGTCACAAGCAACGAACACTAAAAGCCGATAGTAGTAGGCACACACCTATGTACCGACGCGAGATTTCAATGAGTTCATTTCACATGTATTCGTCACGCAATCCACAGCACTCGTCAATGCATTCATCAATCATAACGATCGCTTTTACTAAAAAAAAGGTGATTAAAAATTCTCTTCACGCATTACATGTGCATTAATACCCTTGTCGTTGCATTGCAGGCATAATTGCGACGGTTTGTCTTTTTAGTAGAAGACGTTTGAGTTTCGCTTGTGTTGGGTTTCCTGGATGCAGGATTAATAAGATCATTTTCGTGCACGACAGAATGGTAAGCTGAGTTCGCGAAACTTGATTGCAAGTCACAAGCGAGCTACGCTCTGTAGGTACAGTATCGGGGTCCGTGCTCAAGAGAAGGAATGCCCAATTTTATAAAGCGTTATTTGTCTAGGACAAGTAACGAAGCACAAGTTCCTGCAGTCCTCGAATGTCAAGATGAATGAATCTTTCACGATAAACAGCGCTTTGAGTTGCCAACGCACATTCCAAAGGAACGAGAGCGATCGGAACGTCAATGCAAAGGCCTCACAAAGATCTTCAACATTCAGATGTGTCCCATAAGCGCTCGATCCAAACCCTTCCAATTGCAAAGCTTTGGTGGCCATCGTGTTACGTGGTGATGAATGCACCGTAACACTCCAAGTCGAGCATTAACGATTGCCGTTGCCTACCGGTATTTAAATAACACGTACGTCGCTCGTCGTAGGCGATTAACATGAAGAGCAAAGCCATCGAGTCTTTCAAGAGTTGAAGACATCCACGCACGCTTCTCCGTTCCCATCCGATGCTTGGCATGGAGGCCGATTGAAATGCAGCATTTCAAATGCTGGCCCACCCACCCATACGGGATCGAGCTCATAAAAACCTTCTCTGGCCAAGTGATCCCAGCGTTTGACGCTTTCCCGACCAGTGTATCCTCTACAAAGCCTCCTCAAGCAAGGCTTTCGTCGATCGTCTCCTCGCATTGCTCGCGATACCAAAACCAAGTTGCTCGTGCTCTATCCTCTTCGATTTGTTTACGGACGTCAAATCTGACACCAGTGCAAGAGTTCTGAATCTTGAACACTTATATAAGCGTCGTCGTCTCCTATAAAAGGGTATCAAACACCTTGTCTCCGATTTAAAGATGTCCTCCGTCTGGCTCTGGCGAGCTCTCGAGCACTCAGATGGAGATTGGCAGCGGCGAAAGACATGGCAGACCGAGGAATTGGCGAATGAACTTGGCGCTTTCACCTTGCAAATCCCGGACTATGGCGAGTTGACAAACCCAGCCTGCCGGTGGGAAATGTCCCCCGGAGACTCCCCGGGCCCAACCTTTTCTTGGAGGTGACAGCGCCACGGCCAGGCAACCCCCACGGCCATTTTACAATCCGCTCGCAGCGACGCACCTCAAGAGTTCTCGTTCTTAGCATCATGGTCTTCTCCTCTGCGATTTTTGGCGTGGCGGCTCTCGCGTCGGCCTACATTGCTGCCCCTGCCGCTGCTGCGGATGAGCCTCTTCCATGGGACGGCCGTGGATTCGACCTGACCGTCGACACGCTGCCGGAGAAGTACTTGACGCACATCCTGACCATGCGCAACAACGGCACGGACGGAAAGGTGTCAGACTACGTGTCCATCGAGAAAGAAGGCCGCTCGCCCGCCTACAACAAGGACACGGGTGTCATCAACGTTGGCGTGGACGCGAAGGCCATTTTCAAGACGCAGACCAACTTCCGTCGCTCGGAGCTGGTGCAGAACATTGCCGCCAACACCGAGGGCACCACCTTCTTCCGCGCCAGCGTCATGAAGGAGGAGGCCTTCCTGAACCCGTACGCTTGGCAGATGATCTTCCCGGAGTCTCACATCTTTGAGATCCGTGTGGATGCCACGGCCAGCCCCGCCAAGATCATCTACCTGAACAACGGCACCTGGGATGCCAAGTGGGAAACCGAGTTCGAGCTCGGCACGTGGTACAACTTCGGCATCGGCATTTCGGCCGCCACCTCGGGCAACGGTTCCGTGCTCGAGTTCTACACGAGCGAGGGCGACAAGGACCTCGCTCTTGAGGCCACCCACGACGTGGTGACCGAGTTCCCCTCGAACTATGAGTTCCACTACGGTCTTTTGACCCTGTCCGATGATGGCAGTGAGCCCAAGATGAACGCCAAGCAGGACATTGTGTCCTACAACGGTGTGTCGGTGGAGGCTGACGTTTCGACGTCTGCCACGGGCGGTGCTGCGTCCAAGTCTACCAAGACTACCGGATCCATTGGCGCTGAGTCCTCGTCTGATGCTTCCACTGAGACCACCGAGGCCCCGACCACGCAGAACGAGACCCCTGCTACCCAGAACGAGATCCCCGCCACCAAGACGGGCATCGTCAAGAGCTCGGATGGCGGCTGTGCCCGCAAGTAAGTGCACCTAAAATTATGTCCGTCTTCATTTCACTGAAGTGATGCACGCACCTGGCTATGCAGTTTGCGCTGTCTTGGCTAGACCTACCTTGTTGGAATAAATGTCCACTGTTCGATGCGTTTCTGAGTTGCTACGTATGTACTGGTTTTGTGCCTGTCAGTTATTCTGCCGCGATTATGCTGGCATAATTCTATTCCTTTCTCAGCCTTAATTATGCCCTATGGTCCGCTAATTCCGTGTTAATTATGGGTTGTCTTATCTCCGCCGGTTTTAGGTATGCCAGTGGGTGAAGGAAAAAGCAGACACGCTGTTTAAATTAAGCCATTCAAGTTGGAGCATATTCTGGTGATGATAATTAATTCATAAGCGTAAAAGCCTGTTTTGCTAACATATAACTGTTAATGAATTAGGGCTATGTGTAGGTTGAGATTGCCTGTTTGGTTTAGGGCATTCCCACCGGTTTTTACTAAACGAAAGTTATAATTAGCTCGATGCGATCGGACAACGGCGCTATCAGATTTGACCTGCTGTAAAAACCGCACCCATTCGACAAAAAAAAACACTCAAAACGTTCGCTACTGAAAGACGAAGAACGCCGTTTGCATGGAGGATCTTCCTGCAACTGCTCGTGAACTCACTGCCGCTCGGAGCGGCTTCCAGGACCTTCTAGCGGTGGGAAATGAAGACGATGACGACGACCTTATCGCTCAGTATCTACTGCTGGATGGACGACCGAACAAGAAGAGGGACTTTCAAACGCGTTATGAGCGCTTCATGAAACAGTATTTTGGTGAAGACCCGGTGTATGACGATAATGACTTTCGTGAACGCAGCCGCATGAGCAAGACCATGTTCCAGCGCGTGCTAGATGGTGTCTTAGAGGCAGATCCAGCATACTTTGAACAGCGTCCTGATGCGACGAAGAAGATGGGAATTCATCCAATAATGAAGGTCACCGCCACGTTGCGTATACTCGCGTACGCCTTACCTGCCGTTTGCCTAGATGAAAACCTCGAAATGTCTAGTACTGTAGTTTACAACAGTGTCATGCATTTCATTGAGGCGATTGACAAACAGTTTGGAGCAGAATACCTTCGCTCTCCAACGGAGGCGGACTTGAAGAGGCTTCTAGAGATGAATGCTCGCCGCGGATTCGTCGGGATGTGGTGTAGCATCGACTGTATGCATTGGTAGTGGAAGAAATGTCCTTATGGGTGGGCAGGACAGTTTAAGGGCAAAGAAAAAAGCCTACCGTTGTTTTAGAAGCATGTGCAGACCAGGAACTACGGATTTGGCATGCAAGTTTCGGGTGGCTGGGCTCCTTAAATGACCTCAGCATTCTTACTCGATATCCGGTATTTAATGATCTCATGAATGGAACCGCTCCTCGTGTTGAGTTTGAGATGAATGGGCAGACGTACAATATGGCATATTGCCTTGCCAATGGCATATACCCTGATTGGCCTGTTTTCATGAAAGGGATGCTACAGCCGCGTGGGAAAATGCAAAAGAAGTTCACACAAAGACAAGAAAGCGTTAGGAAAGACGTGTAACGGGCTTTTGGAGTTATCCAAGCTCGATGGAGAATTTTGGCTGTGCCGTGCAAGCTTCACTTACGCCTAACGTGATGCGTGCTTGTATTATTCTACACAACATGATTTGTGAGGAAAATCGACACTCATTCGCCGACGAGCACGGGTATTTGTTCAATGATCATGACCATTTACATCTCTATAAACTTCGCATCTCGCGTCCACTTGGGAATCGAGCACGCTGAATTGGAGAGCTTGCGGCTCGGATAAATGCAATTGAAAACACAGAGCAGTACTGTGGCGAAGTGGTTCTGCGAAAATTGCTGATCGCTGAGGTCCTCTTGCACACTGCGTCCGAACTGCCGACTAACGGAGGGGGTACTCCGATCTTCCGTGAAGTTGTAATGCTCACCTTGTGTACCCGTCGGTGGGCCGATTCGCTCTTCGGGTGATCTCGGAAGCGACGCTTGGGCTGTTTTCTTGGACTGTCTGGGTAGACAGCGGGACGTTTGACAGCAGCGGGGATACTTCTACTCGCTGCGTCGATTACGGTTTTGAGTTGTCGATCTTAAGGTATAAGATCGCACTCTGTCGATCTTGAGGCGTAAGATCGACGATTTTGGGGGCCGATGTTGGTCTTGGCCCAAGGTATCTTAGGTCGGCAAATCGCCTTCTGGTCAAGCAATCGAGGCGCTCGAACTTCGATCTTGCGTAGGTACGTCTGTAGCGCGTCGTCGGGTGGGCCAAAGTCAATCCCGTGCCCGGAATAGCGAAGACGAAGAACACTTGCTAAGGAAGAAGTAAAAACAACACTGTTTAATGGGCTAGCCTCGTCCTATGTCAAACGCTGAGGATCCTGAACGCCTGCTATCACTCTCTCCCATCCCCGGGTATCACTGGCTCTTTGGTCGGCTGTTTGCGCCACTGGCGGGTCCAGATCGTGGGTCCTTTACCTCATGATCGCATAATCCCTCGCAGACTTGATAAATCGTGGGTACAATTGACTTGGGCAGGTGTGATGTATGCCACACTTGAGATCGCCATCGGTTTGGTCAGGTTTGACGTGGACCACACCAAGATCGCCATAATGGGTGGTGGTCGATCTTGATTGATTGGAACTGATAGCGCCCAGTCTCGGAATATTCTGAATCTGCTTCACCACAGTATTTCCGGTTGCAACAGGCCATTATGGAGCACATTTGGAAATTCTTTGGAGAAGAAGACACTTCAGAATGAATTTTGGTTTTGTATTCGACTAATTCGATCATTATGTAAGGCTCATTATTCGTAATCGGCGCTTGTGAATAATGGATTTATCCAGGATTGACACTGTTAACTGTAAGTGCACATCTGGTCGGTATAGACCTGGGATTCATCCACTTCACTGCTTATTTGCGAGGGTTGCGCCAACGGTGGGAAGCTTGATGAGTAAAACGAGGATTGTGTTTCAGAGAGCGATAATGATGTCACGTTCTCCAGTACCACAGGACACACAGCACTCAACTTCGCAGGAGACGCGAGTACATTTTCATTCTCATAAGATGCCGCTGTCTGTTCAAATGAATGATTATCACTCAAATTAGCCTCTGTCATTGCATTTTCAGTAGTAGAGCCCGATGTTCCCATACTTTCTTCGAGACTGGGTGGAGATGGTGTGGCTTGGTCTTCCAGCGCGCTTAAGCGTCGCAACAAACTGGATCGACGTCTTTCAAGATATGTAGCATGTTCAGCACTCTCTGGCTTGATGCTGAAGAGCTCATTCAGCATGCGGTGGAGTGTTTCTTCTTCCTGTAAGCGTTAAAGAGCCTGGTTAATCCGGAATTTCTTTTTTAGTACGTCCACTTTGGATATCATCGACTTTGACAGGGTTTCTTGAGCCACGACTGTGCGGAATCGCATCGACGCCTCGGAATTCGTTCGCTTTGCCCCCTTGACGCCTTGGTCTGGTCGGGCTTCTACTGTCGTAGATCTGATACTGTTAGCATCTGATTTCAAAGATGCCTCCACGATTACATTCTCAGGACCAGAACGTTTACTACTTAGAGCGTTTTTTTTTTTTGCGTTCAGAGACCTTCTCAACCGACATTTGGAACTTAGGACACTTCGCGAGCACGTCATATCACTTCATGTATCTAAAGTGATGACCGTGGCGCTCCTTGTACAATGACAGCGACTTCTGCATCATGTCGCGTTCTGTCGACCCAGACTCGCGCAGCGACTCAACTAGCTTCATACACCCGACGTACTTGGCTATTGCTTTTTGCACCTGACCAAAATGAGCCGAGAGACTTGTCCAAGCCCGTGGCTCTAGCGTTCCTTTTGCGATGGCCTCGCCTACACGCTCCGAGCTCTCCATCACTTCCTTCACGCGTGTCCACATCGTCTCCGCCGTCTGGTTTATACGACAGATGCATCTGTAGACACATGGGCGTAGGTTTTTGCCAGTTCGAGATCCTCCAACGCGTGATAATTCTTGCCACGCGCGCCTCCTCGCGTGCTGGCATGCTTTTCAATTCGAGAGGTCGCTTGGGATTCCGGCTATCCGCCAGCTATCCGTAGGTAAGATTTGACTGCTGGACCACCGCAGAATAGCCGTTGGCTCTAGTAACACAAATTCACCTTTAAACACGTTTAAGTTTCCTCTTCCATGTTTGTCTGAGTACTCCTTTTGCCTGTCCTGGGCCGCTGCCATGGCATCGCGGACCCTGCTGATCACAATCAGCTTGGTGTCCATAAAGGACTCCACTTGTTTCC
>NW_008649005.1:206633-209439 GCF_000247585.1 Phytophthora nicotianae INRA-310 | reverse complement strand
CCCTGGTACCATGTACCAGGTATTACAAGAGTGACTTGGTCACTCTTCATGTAACTTGGGTACACTTGGGGTATGTACCCCGTTACATATCTTCCCTATCCAAAAATGGATTCCGATTCCCCACTGGTAATCTATCCGTGACCGAAGCAATCGGCTTCGGGCTGCTGAAACGTACTGCTATTACTAGTACGTCACAGCCCCCTAAATAGTAGTACTAGTAGTGCAAAATATGTCATAAAAAGGGATCAAAATCAATGAGTAAATCTAGTTTTTAAAGGCTGACTGTTGTTCCCACAACAACATTTCTCTAGTGTAGCTGTTCAGTGCATCCGGTAGAATATTATGATCGCTCATCTGAACAAGGAGAAACTTACCAAAGCCAAACGCACAAACCCGTGTGTAGGACACTCCTGTTGAAAAGACGTGCAAGTTGATCACACTCAAATCTAATGAGCGCCAATCTCGTTCCCACTCTCCATCTGATGCTTGTGGCATACGCCGCGGTTCACTGTCATTCACTACTAACGTTTTAGTGGACAAGTTGCACGGCACCGTGTAAGTTATTAAGCCTTATGATCAACGTGGGTAAGCCAATCCAAAGAACGACCAACTTGTTTGTGCTTCGCCGGACTGCGTACAGCACTTACCAAGTGCTCCTTATTTCGCAATTTGCTATCAATCGGTCAAGCCTTTTCCTCCATCATGCCGCTCACCACCGCCCTCCTAGGTCTCGTCGCGCTCGTGTCGCCTTCGCTCGTGTCTGCAGCGACACCAGGCTATCACGCCTTGCCCTGGGACGGTAGCGCGTACAACCTCACCGTTGATACGCTTACGAACAAGTATTCGACTCCCATCTTCATCCAACGCAATGGTGGCAACAATGGCAATCCAGCTGACTACATCAGTATGCAGTATCAAGCTCGCCCAGAGGGCTACAACAGTGATGATGGCGCATTGGCGATTGGCGTAGATGACAAAGCCATTTTCAACGACAACACCGGTTCCCGTCGCTCGGATTTGTTTCAGCAGATCGAGGGCACGGCTGATGGCACCACTTTCTACCGTGCCAGTTTGATGAAGACAGAAGCTTTCCTAAACGCGTATGACTGGCAACTGGTCTTCCTGGGCTCTGGTGTCTTTACAATCGGTGTCGACGCGTCGGTGAAGCCGCCCCTGATGTACTACCGCACTAACGGCACGACTGACGCAAGGTGGTCGGCAGAATTCGTGACTGGCACATGGTACAACTTTGGTATTGGTGTGGAGAAGTCGGCTGATGGTGTTAACACGGTGTTGGAGTTCTACACGAGTACGGGTCAGGACGAGCTGGTGTTCAACGTCAAGACTGAATTGAAAGGATCGATCCTTACGAAAGATTCCTTCCACATTGGTCCAGTAACGACCCTGAGTGGTACTTCCTCCGCTATGAACGCGAAACAGGATGTTGTGTTGTTTAACGGAATGTCGGCCGAAGCAACCCCAATTGATGCCGGAGCCCCCACACCGGCCCCATCGGAGGGCGGCACTGTCATTGTTGCGGATAGCAGCAGTGGCTCGACCAGTACCGCTGGCGAGGCTCGATCGTTCACTTTCAACGACCGCAAGTAAGATGCTTTCTCGAGAGGGTAGTTGTAATTCACTTCACTCTATTATGGTTCACTCGACATATGAAGTTACATGCACCCAATAAAAATTACTTGAAGTACTAAATTGGCCTTTACGCCGAAAAAAAAATATTTTTAGCGACGTATTATTGTCAAGAAAGAATCAGTTCAAATATTAATTGACGATAATACTTGCTTTATTTTTTTTTTACGTAGCCTAGTATTAATAGTATCTAGGGAATTGAATTATGCCAGAATAATCGCGGCAGAATTACTAAATGGCACAATACTACTCAAAATTAATACTATCAAGTACATGTTTTGAACAACCAACTAATGCACACATAAGTAAACTGTGTGATGCTTCCTGCCAAGTAACAGGCAACTTGTGTTGGCAGATTGCACTGTGCCCTTTGTATATAAATTTTAGTAGTAGAAGTTTTAGACAGAATCTACTGGACTCTTTATTAATTCAACATAAATAGAAGTACAAATATCATATTCCACGAGAAAAAAAATATTGCAATACATTACTGCAATGATCTTTGTAAATTGCCCAGATTTCTTTGAGTAGCTTACTCTGTTGTAGTGTCCTCCTCAGCTTAAGCTGGTGGCTTTAGGTACGAATGTACTAGCGCTATCCTGGAGCGCACAATTAGCCAAGCATATGATGTACAGGGTCGGCCAACTCGCTTTATCATACAGTCTAATGTGGTGGTCTGGGTTTCAACCGAAACATAACACATACTTAGTAGGGTATACTGATGACCTCCATATGCTAAACAAGCTGTTTCATGCTTCGTTGAGTGGTTTGGGCTTACACAACTCCTCCACCTAATTATTGCTTTAAGTAGTCTTGGTTGACTTCAGGTTTCCAATATTGCATTCTAATGGCACAAGTGATGTATTGCACTGCAATACAAAATTGCAACGTCGCTCAATAATTCAATATATATTATTGCCCGAGGATAAACCATTCCAGTGCTCTTCAGTGGCAAACGGCAATACACCTTACTGCTAATATTTTTTTCCAATCACTGACAAGTTTAAATAAAAAATAAAAGCATGCATTGCGAAATAATAGAGAGGTTTTGTAGCGGGCTACAAACCCCAAGTGTACCCAAGTTACATGAAGAGTGACCAGTCACTCTTGTAATACCTGGTACATGGTACCAGGGGCTCTAGGAGCCAATCATTGCATA
>NW_008649005.1:204053-205188 GCF_000247585.1 Phytophthora nicotianae INRA-310 | reverse complement strand
GCTTGCTTTCCTGAGTGGTCAATTCACAGGAGCGCAGCTCAAGTGGCCTACTATCGAGAAAGATGCCTACGCGATTGTCGAGTCGGCAAAACGGCAGTAGTTATCATATACTGGTTTCATAGCCATTTTTTTTTCACCGCACGTAGATAGTACGCTGAGGACTGTCTATACCATTACGTACCCTGAATGCACTTTTTCTTAACTTTCTCTGTACAAGGGATAGAGCACCAATCTATATGCTAATATTGAAATGAAGAATTTCCCGATTTTTGAGTTATATAAACATACCTACAAACCTTATAATACCACATCATGAGAATATCTAATATTATGGATGGAAAAGTTTTCTATTTAGAGACAAGAAATACAAAGTATAAACAATTATGAAAAACTACAAGCTGCAACTTTTGAAAGAGTACCTCGGAAACTTAGAGGAATACCAGTTCACCGGATGGATGTTCAATAAGGCTTTCGTGGATACCAATAATGAAAAAGGTTGGAAGTCACATTGGCAAAACAACATTTATCCACTAAGCATGTTCAAAGGAAAATGCCCACTACCTTTGAATAACTGTCATTGTAAGACAGAGATTATTTGGAATTGTTTAATCAAACACATTCCTACTGGTCGACTAGAGTTTGTTGGATCCACATGTATGGAAAAATTTAAGTTCAATAAAAAGAAATGCATCCAGTGCTTCAAAGAACACAAGTATCATACCCCGCGTTGTGATCACTGTAGAATCAAATGCAAGCTCCATAATGAGTATCACTATGATAATAGCGTTCATACAAATGCTGTAGCGACTACTCTACTTCGACAAATGTTAAGAAGCAATTCATCAAAGCCATTCATTGATCGTCCTCTATCATTTACTCAGTACCAAGGTAGAACTCCGCGATCCTTGGTTCATGAGGATGACCATTTCATTCAACGCATGTTTGAGATGAATATTTTTAGCTTTAGTGACAAGCAAAGCCTTGCGAAGCTACTCCCCGATACATCAATACAAGTAGGGAAACATCGTGGAAAGACTTTCAGGGAAATAGCTGTACAGAACCCAAACTACTATCGGTGGGTCAAGCAAAATTTTAGTGATTCATTTGCGAAGTATCTTTGATACATACCACTCAG
>NW_008649005.1:86940-185278 GCF_000247585.1 Phytophthora nicotianae INRA-310 | reverse complement strand
ATTTTGATGCGCATAGGACATCCGCATCGTCCCGAGCGTTTATTTGTGCGAACACGATCTTGTTCTCGCAGACGTCGAGTGTTCTTGGGCTTACCCCATTGGTCACACGCAAATAGTCGGTATATCACGTCTCCAGTTTTGTTTCTTTCTAATTGCTTTTTAGTTACGTTGTAGCCATGTAGCACGGTCCACGCATGAATAGCGGCTTCTGCATCAGCTTCACTCAAATATTCTTCCTCTGGGGGTGGCCTTAGTTGATAGTTGGTTGGTACCGTTTGTGAAGGTTGGATAAGCATCGGTGAATATGAAGATTCGAGTATAGTGGACTCAGTTGATCGAACTCCCGACGACAATGGAGCTGACACAATACTTGAGTCTGACTGTGTACATGCAGAAGCCTCAGCGAATGTTGCTCTCCTTGGTATCGACTTTGTGTTGAACGGCATATCCTGCAGCAGTTCTCTCGAAGCAGAAGACGGCATTATAGGCCCCCTGTCGAAAAGTGGCGAAGATGCGGGCTGGAGACAAGCAGCAGTTAAGCACGTAGACACAGCGGACGTAGTCAGCATTAACGGCACGCCCTCTTCAACAGGCTGTTCGTCAGGAGTTGGGTCCGGGACAGAGGATGAATGGCAAGAACGGCGAGCCTCCATGATGATCTTTCTAGCTTTACCCTTAGACAAAGGGATGGTTTCTGAGCGAATGTAGTCTAGAATAAATTAACGACGTCGTGTTTGCAAATATGGCGATTTTGTGTCACAACTGTTGGTTCTATTTATGTCTCGGTGCTCCAAAGTTCGGTGTTTCTCCCCCAGCCGAGCCGCTATTCGCGACCTGATCGTGCCAATGGCAGCCCCATTGACCAGCTGTCGACTTGACAAGCATGGATCAGCGATCGTTAATTCTTCAAACCCAGCTGACAGATTTCTCCAGTCGTACTCTTGATTTCACTAAGTAGTGCAGCCAGCCAGATGCCTATGAAGAACTGCTACGCAGGACTTTACATGAAGGTGCCACCCAGACCAGGCTGATCCTCGCCCTGCTCATCCTAATCATTGCAGCTTTTGCTCGACACCAGTTAAAGCTTCTTCAGTTTTCTGCAATGGCCCGCATCCACTCGATCCTCACGACCGGCATGGTGCTCCTAGCGACGCTGCTGTCTAGCGTCGTCCACGCCGCAGACGACCAGGCGCTGCCCTGGGACGGCACCTTCCAGGACCTGGCTGTCGATACGCTCACAGACAAGTATCTGACGCATATCCTGACCAACCGCCAGAATGGCACTGTGAGCCCGGACCAGTGGGTTACCATCACCCAGAAGGGCCGCTCGCCCGCCTTCAACGGCGACACGGGCGTTGCCACGCTGGCCGTGGATTCCGAGGCCATTTTCGGCGGTCAGACTAATTTCCGTCGCTCCGAATTGGTGCAGGACGTCGCTGGAAACACGGCCGGCACCACCTTCTTCCGCGTGAGTCTGATGAAGGAGGAGGCCTACGTTAACCTGTATTCATGGCAAGTTGTCTTCCCCGAGTCGCACCTGTTCGAGATCCGCATCGACGCGTCCGTGGACCCGGTACTGCTCGTCTGGTACACTGGCGGCAGCACCGAGACCCGCTGGTCGACGGAGTTCAAGACCGAGACCTGGTACAATTTCGGCATCGCCGTGTCTTCGGGAGAGTTGGCGCTCTACTTCAGTGAAGGTGACGACGCCCTGGCACTCACCAAGACCGAGACCTACAACGGAGCCGTCCCCACGGACTACGAGTTCCACTTTGGTCAGCTCACGCTCTCGAACGACGGCAGTGCTGTCAAAATGGCGGACAAGCAGGACATACTGTCGTTTAACGGCGTGACGGTCGAGAACGGCATCCCCAGCGACCTCGGCTCCACTTCGAGCGTCGCCGGTTCCAGCACGGGCAGCGAGAGCACGTCAACGTCAGCCAACACACCAGCTCCCGTGGCCACCACAGCTACTCCTACTGTAACTACGGCGGCTCCGTCGACGGAGACGAGCGAAGACGATGCGGCTAGCGAGGCCGAAGCTAGCGAAGCCGATGCTAGCGAAGTTGAAGAGACCACAGAAGCACCCACCGTGACCACCGCTGTACCAGCGACTGAGGCGCCATCAACTGACCAGAACTCTGATACCGATGCCCCTGCTACCAACGACACGCCAACGACCAGCACTTCTGGCTGCAAGGCTCGCCGGTACTAGAATGGAAACGGGTAACATAACATTTGTTTAGTTGCGTAATAAATTTCTAGTTCCTGTCTTGTTATCGTCCATACAGCGCGACGTCGTTGAGGTAAACTACTTCTTGTCCTGGTCCATTGGAGTCGTAGCCCCAGATATCTCCTCGAATCCAGAGCACTGTAGCGCCGTCAAGCACAGCACCAAATTCCGCTGCACTGAGGGTGTCTCCATCCGGCTCGGTGATCCATCCAAAGTCTTCACGCAATACGACTGAATAGTACGTCCAGGGAGAGGCTGAAGGGAGATTGAACGAGCCTAATGCAGCCGATATCTGCGTCACAACGCCGTCGCTATTCGTGCTGAAGATGGAAACCTGCCCACGGCGAGGTCGTGGAGACCCGTTGAAGCTCGGTGCGAGGAGACGGTATTGGAGACGACCGCCATACGCGTCTTTCAGCTTGGACACGAAGATTGCAGGAGCCGAGAAGTGCCAAATGTTGGAGAACACGGGACCGCAAGGGAAGGTGGCATCCAGTCGGGGAACCTCACCTCGAGATAGACAGAGGTTGGTGCTAGTACTGGATACGTTTGATGCCAATTGGAACGTATTGTGCTGGCTGCAGTGTAGTGCACCGAGGTTCTTCTGGCTATGACCCTGCATCGACAGATCATTGACCACACGACCGTGTAGCAATAAGTGAGAGGTATCGAAGTTCCACCCCAAGACGAGGCCATTGCTGACGACCCGCAGTGGCCAAGAGAGCTCGCCCAGAAGCTCTGAGCGTGTGAGTGTCCGTGACCACACGTGGACGTGCTGGATCTGACCATTGAAGCCGCTGTTGGCCACCACATCGCAGCTCACATCTTCTGTAGTTGTAACAAATAACGCACCAGTGCTAGTTGCAGTGTAACTCTGCGCGAGAGCCTCTGCTCCAACAGTACATGGTGTTCTGGATGCACTGGAAAGCACCAGTTGACCAGCCACAAATAATCCATTGGACTCCAGTGTTTGTCCGCCACGATATGGCCCCCCATCAAACACTAGCATTCCGTTGTCGAACACATGCACGCGACCATCTTCTGAGCTCCACGTAACTGCGAGGAAATGCCACGCATTGTCACTGATGTTCACAAATGTGTTCAACCCGCTCACGTCGCTCTCTGCGTTGATAAAGAGTTGCAAATTGGAAGGGTTACACAATGCCAATGGTACAGCTGGAGCTGTCTTCGAAGCCACGGCGTATGAATAGAGACAAGCGCTTGAATCTCTTTGCGTCGTCTTCACCCATAGCGACACTGTAAACGCCTACAAAAAGCGAAAAAAATGTTAGAAAAGAGCAAGTATATAGCTGCTAAGTAAAGGTGCTTTACCTCTGACGGGAAGGCGCTTACCCCGTTCATACTTGCAGCGTAGTCGTCTCCACTAAGAGACAGCACGTTGTAACTTGACTCCAATCCACCAGAAGACGTCAGTCCTCCACCCAACTCACACGCGTACGTACACACACCAGTAGGAGCAGCAAGATCGCACTTCTGGTTGTACTCGTCTTCACCAAGTACATCGTCAACTGCAAAGATACCGTTGCTATCGATACGCAACGGGCTTTCCCCATTGGCAACAACCTTCCAACCTTGCAGAACATCTCGCTGTTCATCCGGATGGTCACCGTTAACCGTAAAACTCGAATTGGCAATTGATATTCCGTCTCCGTAATCATAAATACGAACCACGGTCTCTTTTGTCGACCCAAGTGCTGCTCCAGCTGTCGATGGGCTCTGTAAAGCTAAGGAAATGAGCTTGAAATGAGCCTCTTTCGCGTCATCATCCAGTATATCCAACTCAATTGTGCCCAAGGATTCTCCGATATCAAAGCGTAGATGAAGTAACATCAAGGAAGCATCGAAAGTCGTAGAATCTGAGAACGCGTAGTCTTTACCATAAACCGCTGTAGTCCCCAACGTCTGGACTTGCACTGCGATAGACACAACTGATGATGTTCCTTGAAGACGAATAACTGGAATCACCAGCTTGGATGATTTCTCAGTGATACTGTAGATGCTTCTTACAAACGAGAAGAGTCCATTCGACTGGTATCCGAGCGCTTGAATCGCCACGGATGAACTGGCTGCTGCTGGGACTGATGTGACGGTAGCACGTAGTGCTGTAGCAGGGTTCTTTACGACGACTGTGCTGCTAGTCAAGAGGTTACTGCTCGTGTCCAGTAGTTGACTATGAAGATCCTGCACTGCCTCGTTCACCGACGGATCTGCGGGATTATCAGAAGCCAAAAGCTGGAAGTTGACCACCACTGATCCTGCCACAAGCTCCTTGATCTGAATTCTAGACGCGTCGATACCCAAAGACACAGCCATCGTGGTAATGAAAGACGCTTTGAAAGCTGCTTCAGCGTTGGATCCAGGCGGTATTTCATTGATGTCTTTGTCAAGAGTTAACGATACCGTCGCAACGTCTCGACTGGCAGTAAATTGGTCACTGACTGCAGCAACAGCCTCTTCATCGTAGTTGGTAGCAGATCCAATACTAGCGCGAGACGTAGTCGAGTCTTGGACTGGTATATCAGCGTACAACTTGAATGAATGACCTAGAAATCTGTAACATAGTGCCATTGAGCTACTCTCTTCTGCGAACGTAAATGTTGCTCGAGAGTTCACTACGTCACTCGTCTTACTGCCTCCAATTGCAGGTAAAATGTTACAGTCCGCGTCACCTGTAGCCATGGAGGCGTCTACCCATTTCGCTGTGTCAAAGTCTTGCATACCAACGCCGTCGAACTGGAACTTCATCACAGCCCCAGTACTCGTAGTTTCCATCGAAAGTAACAGCACCTCGACAATATTCAGCACCATACACAGCACATCCCCAAACATGATATAGTCCGGCGTTGTTCCAAATCTGTAACATAATTTCCAAGTGGAAAAACTATCGGACGCTGTGATCCCACTGCCACTACTAGGCGCAACATATTTCGCGCTGAAAGAAGCCTCGCCAGCGTGAGGAATGATCGACTGTGACTTTGTGACACTTGTTACCGAAGTTTGCATCACCTCTGCATATAAAGTTACAGCAGCAGCTGAGCACTCCACAACGTCGGAAGGAACCCACGCAATTTGATCTGTGCCCTGCGTAATTCCAAATGTTCCCGACACGACAATTTCTGCTGTCTGATCTGCGATAATTGACACTATGTGAGGTGTCCAGATTTCAGTTTTGGCTACAGTTAGAGTCACAGTTTTGAAAATGTCAAAAGGCTGACGATCAAAGCTGTAGCATAAGTAAAGCAGAGTGTAACTATCAGCGAAATAGAGGTTAGCCTTCATCCCCGAAACTTCAGTGCGTCCAAGTAATGTGCTGCATGTTTTGGAACTCGTAGTCCAGCCCACTTCGTCCGTGTTCGAGAGACGAAATCCAGTGATTTGAGCTGTAGTTGTGGCACTTTCAAGTACTACACTGCGGTCTAGACTGATGATCCCGTACGTGGTTAAAGTAAAGTCACGAATGTAGGTGAACGGTTCGTCCTGGAATTGGTAGCACAAATGATACACGTCTCTGGTGGACGCTGGGAAGGCCGAAATAGTCCCTGAAAACGTCATCTTCTTGTCCACAGTCATAATCGCTGTCCCAGTTGCGATATTGGCGTCTGCTTTCCCACATTCTATACTCGACATTACACTTTGTGGTACGATCTTGACCGTATCCCCCTCCTGGATCCCTGATCCTACAAGTTTCCACTGCTTACGATGCCCAATTGTCGCGACTCCTCCTAAGCCGGCAATGTCTTGAAACGTGTAATCTAACAACGCTGCGATCTCCTTAACTGAAATTCCGACAGTAGGGTATAGTCGATAGGGTTCATCATCAAACTTGTAACAAAGGACCCACATGCTACCGTTCGATCCATAGTCGAACGGCAATGTTACAGTCAGATCTGTCGCTACTAAAAGGTGTTGATCAGC
The DNA here is from genome assembly GCF_000247585.1 of Phytophthora nicotianae INRA-310. Lineage (NCBI taxonomy): Eukaryota > Oomycota > Peronosporomycetes > Peronosporales > Peronosporaceae > Phytophthora > Phytophthora nicotianae. Next base: position 179,109 of record NW_008649005.1, on the reverse strand, counting down.
TCGACCTTGAGCTGGTAGGTCCACACAGTCAGAATCTTTACTATTTGTCCCGGTGTTGACAAATTTTAGTGTATCTTTTACACTGATACCAACTCCATCAATTGTCATTTGTTTTGGTTCGTTAATCACCACTACATCGTTCTGCCCTCCCGCCTTTAAGTTTGTCTGATAAAGTCTCCAAATTGTCTTCACGTCAATATGGAAATTTTCGTAAAAGACGAACGGTTCCACCCCAAAGCGATAACACAAGACGCGATTTAATCCCGAAGATTTTGTGTCATCGTTTACTTGAAAACTTCCAGTAGTAGTTTTGACTGAAACTTCGTACAAGAACATTGCCATCTCGTCGTAGTCGTCGTATTCATTAATGATATTCATCAGTGTAACACCCGGATCCGTGCAGTCACTGTTGTTACCGGACACAAATTTCGCAAAATCACCCGTCGCCACGCCGTCTCCATCGAATAAAAAAGTTTTGAGTGCACCGGCGACTGCGACGCTGGGGCTTCCAACAAGTGCTCGCATATTTGTGATACTCTTGACATCCAAGTACACTCCAGTAAACAATTTGAAAGGCTCCTGCCCAAACCCGTAACAAAGATACACTCGTTTTCCGGAGCTTAAAGAGGACAGCGAGACACCGAAAGTGTAGGAGCTGGTGAGATACGACAAATAGTCATTGTCGAGATTTATCGTATTCGGGTTTAGTAGGCTCAGATTCGAGCAAGGAACAGTCGAATCGATGACATTTGTCCAGCCTATTCGGTCACCTGCCGCAAGATTTGTTCCCAGCAGCGTAAAATTCTTTCGCGATCCTGATACAGCAATGTCCTTCGCTCCTGCATGTGGAGACTTGGCACGGATTGTTCCGATCGCAATCGAAATTTCAGGGTACAATTTGAAATTCTCTTCTCCGAATTTGTAGCATAGCACAGGGTTGAAATCACTCTGCGTGCTGGTAAAGTTGAAAAGTGCTGCACTGTTGTTATCCAATGTGATTGTATCTACGAGCTCCATCGTTTTAGAATCCGTCAAAGAAGCGAGATTACTTTCGCAGTCCTCCTCTCCATTTAAGATCCATCGCACCAGATCTCCACCATTTAAGCCAAACCCGAGGAACGTAAGCGGTTCTGGAACTTCAGCAACCGCAAGTTGTGGAGATCCTAGTGTTCCAGTGTAACGATTGATCGTCTTAACTTTCAGTCGAATGTTTTGGTAGAGCTGGTACGACTCCATTCCGAATTGATAGCAAGGCACCACCATCATTCCTGCTGCAGTGGCATCGAAATTGACAGTAGTGACAAAGTTACCATCAATGAAAACCACGCTTTGCACTTGGTTGTTGATCAAGTGTAGTAGTCGCAGTGATTTGTCAATATCGCTTTCTTCACAAGTTGATACACTACCCAATTCGACGAAGTATAATCGATCGTTCAGTGCTACACCATCACCAAAAAACTTTAATGATTTCGGAGCATCTACCACTGCAACCGCGTCACTTCCAGTGGATGTAGTTTCTATTTTGTGGAGATGATTAACTTGTATTTTAATAGCTGGGTAGACCATGAATGGTTCGTTTCCGAACTTGTAACATAGACAGAAATTTTTGCCGCTGTTTTCCACTGAGAACGCAAAAGAGACATTCGAGTTATGCTGAATAACGCGAGTATAATCATCTTCTGGAGAATTTAGAGTCCCAGAAGTAAGAGCAGCGAACTTCGCCAGTGTCGATGTGTCAAGACAGTCAGGCGGTGTTGATATATATGACGCACTTTGTGCGACGTCGAGATCGATCCACCTTATCTGATCTCCAGCCGAAATCCCATTGCCATTAAACGTCCAAGTTTTCACGAAATCTGCTACTGCAACATCGTGAAATCCAACGTTCGAACTCACGAACTTTATCTCTTTGACCATTATACTGAGCGTCGAGTATAACTTGAACGGATTGTCACCAAATTTGTAGCAAATTGCGAATGGTTTTCCATCCTGTGACGACTGCGTGAACTTGACGGAAATGTCTAGATTCGTACCCAAATACTTTACACTCACACCTCCAACATCTGATTGACCTGTAGTTGATTCGCCACAGTTTGCGTCGCTGGTTGTGCTTGCATCCACAAACTTTACGACGTCGTTTTCAGCCAGTGTTAATCCCTCAAAGACGAAAGTCTTAGTCAGTCCAACCACAGCAGTGAGATGATCACCCGAGTCAATAATTCCTGTCACTGCTGCTACGATCGCTCCTGTTATGATATAATTACTCTCATCGATCTCTCCTCCATCTGGTGCAATCGTCTGACATGACGCAACCCCTTCCGGCATCACAAGAGGAGGGTTATATACACCTGTGAACGAGATATTAACGTCGGTAGTTTCAACCAGATCGTCCGACAATATAATGCTAATGTTGTTCTGACCGCAGAAAACTTTCCCCCGCACAGGTGGATGAACGAATGTTGCTGTACACGTCGATACCATGACCCATTCGAACGGAAGTTCCACCAAGATGGACCCTCCTGCAGCGATCTGTCCGGTTGTTTTGAAGGCCAAGTTCGCGGCGGTTCTCAAGCCTGCAACTGGACCAGGACTGCGAACTAAGGACTGCCATGTCGATGGACCTGTTAACTTCCCCTTCGTGACTGCATTCATGCGAATCGATCCTGTATTTACATCTCCACCGAGGTGACTTTGGATATCTAGTTTCGTAAATTTCTCCGGACGAATCGACTGTGGTGATAGAATATCCGTCAACACAATTGTAACAATTGTTTCTTGGTCAATCGCCACTGCAGTCTGCATACAAAGCGTATTGGTTGCTGCGTTTAACTCACTTGCCAATGGAGAAGACTGTGTCGTTACAGACAGAGTTAACGAGGCGGAAGTTGAGGCCATGAGAGTCCATTCCGTGATTGAAATGCAAAACTTTGCGCCTGACTCGAGCTTTCCTCCAGTTTTGAATGTGATTGTCTGCGTGGATAGAACTCCCGGTGTGGGAACGCTCGATACAAATGAACCTTCTGTAGGCAACATATCGCTCGTAATTGCATTTACGATAATGCTCTTGGACTCCGCAACCACCCCGGAGTCTGGTAGCATCGTTGTTACTGTACAGGTACCAGCTTTTGAGCTTGAATAGGGATTAATCATATCCTTCACAATCAACTCCACCGCTGTGCCTTCACTCATATCCCCAGTAGTGACAACACGCAACTCATAAAGCATAGGAGACCAACTCACTGACTGAACTGTTACTCCTGCTGGTAGAGTAAAAGACGCTGACACTGCCGCGCTATTTACCATTCGCCAGCCACCAGCAGGGAGCGTAACTAGAATGATACTACCACTTGGCAGAGCTCCAGTTAATGTAAATCTCAAGCGTTGATCGCTCTGCATACTCGCACTTGTGGTAGTGATAGATGTCCACAATTTATCACCTGTTAACGCTCCTCGTGATATAGTCATAACCGAAATTGTATCAGGTCCATCGATGATACTATTGTCAGCAGCTCTAGTTGTGAGGTACGCGTTGTTAATTCCCGTCTCCTTTGGTGGATTGGACACGTCTCGAATGAGTAGTGTAACCCCAGAGTATGAGGGGATAGATTTCGTTCCAGTCAGAGTTACAGTCATCATTCGAGTGGGAGAATCCCACACAACCGTACCGACATCACTGAGATTTGGTGAGATAAACGTCGCCACATCAGACGCGGCCATACTCCACTTAGTATCAGGAAGAGTGAACTCAAACTTCCCTCCAGGATCCACTCGACCGGTAATGAAAAAGTCAATAGTTTGGTCACTCGTAACACCAGCCACTGCGTTCACTGCGGTCCAAAGACGACTGCCTAGAATGAAGCCTGCTGTGATAGCGTCCATGTCAAGTACACTGGGGCCATCGATTGCAATCCCAAGAGGATCGAAAGTCGTCAACGATGCTGGTAACCTCGAAGCAGTTCGTACAGATACTGGAGTGTTAAGCTTCATGATCTTCACTTGAATGCCTACTTGGTAGGAAGGGATGGAGTCGTTTACAATTACTAGCTCAAGTGCGGCGTTTGAGGCATCCCATGTTGCTGTGGTAACGACTGTACTCGGGGTTTTAAACACGATGGAGGGAACATTTCCCGTCGAGTTGGCGTAAAAATCGGATGTTGGGACTTTTAAAACAATTTTGCCACCGACTGGGATTCTCCCATTCGTGTTGAAAGTTACCAGTGCATTTGACGTGATTCCAGGATTCGGGGTCTCCGTAGACCACGTACAAGGAAGACTCTGGACTGCAGTAATCTCACTGAGCTTTAATGTACTAGAACTGTCCAGTTTTAACCCCTTAGCGTTCCAGCTCTCAATTGATGCTGAGGTAGACGTTGCCCGTATCGATTGCGGCATTTCCAACGCCGTTACTTGTAATGTCACCACAGTACCGTGAGGAATGGTCGTCGAACTGGTAATTAAAATCAATAACGCTGCGTTCGTGCTATTCCACGAGGTAGCAGCACTGCAGCTAGCTGGCGTTGCAACTACAACCGATAGACTCGGTACAGCTGCATCGTATTCTCCACCTGGGAGCTGTATAATCAGGAGACTGCTCTTTGCAAGACCGGCGGATGTCGTGAAAGAAATATCGACTCGGGACGCAATCCCAGGATGGGCCAACTGCGGTGTGAACACTGCATCTGTAATTGAACCCGATACAATCATGACACCAGCACAACTCGCACTCTCCAAAAGAAACTCATTCGCATCGGTCGTAGACAGTTTAAATGACCCGGTGGTAGATGCTCCTGCAACAACATATAGATGAGTAAGATACTTTGCGTATGATGCATCGCACTGCAGATAACTTACCTGGATTTTCGAGAAACTCGACTTGTACACTATGCTGACCTGCAGAGTAGGATGTTAGGGTCTTAAATTTTATCGATTGTCCATCCAATACTCCAGTCCACGTGGTCGACACTTGCGAATCAACTAAAGATATACTTCCAGAGAGAGAATAATCGGTTGGCACCAGTAGTACCACATACCCTCCTACAGGAATACCAACGTTCATTTTAAAATCCACAGAATAACTTGACACCACACCAGCGATATCGTTATCCACACCAACGGAGACGTCAGTCAGTGTCGTGCTCACAATGGTCGCTGCACTAACCCCCGTCGCCTGCTGGAAAATCTTCGACGAGCTGTCTGTCGTTGCCACCACAAACGTACCCGTCGTCTTTGCGCCTGGGTTCGTCACGCCGTCCAGCTTGAACGAGACGCTGGATCCAGCCGTCACTGCACTGCCCGCGATCGTGACGGTTACCACGGAGCTGGACGTGGCCACAGTGCTGCTGCTATCGATATTCGAGGCCGACGACAGCGTCAACGACGCCACCGTGAAGTCGCTTGGGAACGTCACTTCGATCTTACTACCGACAGGTAAGCGGACGGCGCTCGTGAACGCCACCGTCGCCGTCCCCGTCACGCCGGCGTTTAGACTGTTGGGAGCCACAGTCGCGCCAGACAGCGTTGTTATTGCAATAACGACACCAGATATTGCCGTATTTCTCTCTAAAAGTGTATTACTGGAGTCGTAGGTTGATAATTCGAAGTCACTGGTTGTCTGTGCTCCCGGGTTGGTTACGTCCGTCACCGAACACCCGAATGCCACACCCGCCAAGATTTTCGTCGTCCCCACCAGAACCGATAACTGCGTCGACGACACGGACGCGACTGACAGCGTTGTTGTGCTGCCTGCTGTGGTGACTGCTACCGTTGTCCCGCTGGAGATGTGGAATCCGGCGGGGAACTCGACCAGAACTGATCCGCTGACTTCGACATCAACTCCGCTCGTGAAAGTGACTACGACGTCAGTGACGGCGCCTGCTTTTAGAGACACCGGTATTACGCTTGCGCTGGTGATGTCAGCATGAACAACAGCAGGAAGACACAGGCAGAGCAGCAGCAGAAGGACTGTCGTCGGTGAAGAGCACCTCATATCAATTCATGTTGAAGGGGCATCACGAATCGACGCTTTAAATTAGCGGTATTATACAATTCTAATTGTAACGTTCATTATTTTATAAGTTTTAAAATGAATTAATTTTTAAACTGTATATTTTTATAGCATTATTATTTTTATAAAACTGCTATCAATATGCTATTTATGAGTTATCTCGTGTTTTTGTGTACTTCGTGTTCATTGGCCAAAATGCTCAGCCCATTTGACCACAAAAGCTGAGGACACAAAACGCCCCACACCCGCGGAATTCATAACCCCCACAGTCCTCCACCATGTCTGTTGCTCGCCTGACCCACCTCGCCAAGGAGCTCACGGGCTTGGGTACGCTCCTCTGCTCTCTTTTCTATTGTGCTCTTGTCCTAACTACCGCCTCTCTGTCCGTTATAGCCCCGTGGGGCGTTCCCGGAGCGATCTTTGTCGGCTGGATGGCCTGGCCCGCACTGTCGCCCGCTTTCAAGGAGGAGACGCTGGGCCTGGCTCCTGCTACGCTGCCGTCTGCCCCCGTGTCTGGCTCCAAGAAGGATATTTTCCGCTCTTCCGGCAAGTACAAGTACGTCAAGAGTGAGATCGGCGAGGCTCCGACCCTCGACGAGGACTAAAAGTCGATGCAATCCACACAACTTGCTCGTAGTTAGCACTATACACCTGAAAACAAAGAAAAATTTGCACGACGAGATTGGAGTTTGTGTTAGTGTTTTAAGAGGTTACTACAAAGGCGTACAGAGGCACGGGATACAGATACTTTTTTCGAGTTCAGGAGTCGCTCTGCCTCAGCATGTAGTCCACGAGGCAGCGCGGCTTCTTAGTGTTGGCACGGTTGGGCTTCCAGTGACGTTTACGCATGTTGGCAAACCAGTTACGTACCTGCTGCTCGGCCAGTCCCGTTTTCTCAGCGATCTCCACGCGCTCATCTGGAGACGGATACGGATTTTCCTTGTGCGCCAGGAACCACGCGATGAGAAACTCGTTACTCTTCCGGTTGATGCGCGAACGCTTGACCATGCCATTGCCACCCGATAGAATCATGCCTTGAGACAGCGCGTCCGAGCACTTGTCTTCTAACGGCGGAGAGATGGACGCAGCATTGCGCTTCTGCAGCAGAGACGTCCACGACGTCAACTCCTGCTTGGGCGGCGGACTTGTCGCGCTCTCCTCGATGGAGGCTACGGCATCGACGCATGACGCGCAGACGTACTGCCATAACCTCCAGTAATACACCGCCGCCTTCAAAATCATCAGATCCGCCGGACTGAGTTCGTACAGGTCAATGTCCTCCATGATTCGATACCACGAGGTGCACAGCCCTTGCAGTTGCGAGTGCTGATACGCTGCCGCCTTGGCCCAAAACGTTTCCTTGGATGTTCTGCCGTCGCAGTCGATTACCAGTGCAGCGAGGAGCTTCGCCGGCTGCGAGATCATGGCAATGAATTTGTGTATAAGCGGTAGCAGCGCGTGGTCGTGGACGGAGTAGTCGTCGTTCTCGAGCTTGGGCTTCTCCTCGTGGTCGCTGCCTGGCGTCACATGGCATAATGTGGCGAAATTGGCAATAGGAGCGTCACTAGCCGTCAGTAGCGCAGTTTGCTGGGATTTCTCTCGGGAGCACAGCAGGTAGGTGATGCGATTGGGGAACGTCATTTTCGCAACTGAGGGAACTCGACGGACTCGGACTGAAGCATTTTGTCAAAAGGCAAGTTGCAGTGCCTCGTCATCGCTCTTTTGATTGGTTGAACGCCCAAATCTGCGTCCAAGTATGTAGCCATGCAGCAATTCGAGCCTTTCATGGATGCTTCCTGACGGTAAATCCATCAATTTCTGCAGGTAACTGCCATCAAAGTCTCTTAATATAGTTGCAAAAATAGGAGTGATGTCCACTTTCGTCGATTTTCACATTGACAATATGGAAAATCTGGAAGCGCACACTCGCCTGGAGCAAAAGAAGACGTCGGTGTTGCGACGGCAGCAGCGCGAGCTTCAGAAGCAGAAACGGAAGACTGGAGTTTGCGAGAAGGAGCAGCAGAAACTGGCTGCACGATGTCTTGAAATGGAGGAAGAAGAGCGTTTGTCAGCTGTCATGGAAGCCTGGTATCGTCGCAAGGGAGAGCAGAAGAGAATGGAGCTCCAGCGACTTGAAGAATTGAAGTTATACAAGTTGATATCAGAGACGAGAAAGAAGACGACGGCTTTGGGTGTATCGGCCTCGACACCCGGTGTATCAGGGTTACAACGACTGCGTTTACTTGAGGCTCGAATCATTGAGAAGGGACTTGCGTTAAAGAAATCGGACGAGGCCAAACTACGACTGGATGCACTCCCTGCTAAGCGGAATAAGCTCACACAATTGATGCATTCTTTTTTCTCTTCTAGTTTTCGAAAGAAAGTTGAGAACGCAGTGTATCACCAACACTGGGACCGTCTCGTGCCTCTTTTCGATCCAGCAACCTCGACTTCTGGCAATCGAAACATTGATCTGTTAAACCACGAGAGCGAGAATGGGTTCACACCTATACTCGCTGCAATATTTAAAGGGAAGCTGAGAGTATTAAGGCAGCTGCTTGAACTCGGTGCTTCGCCAACCACGGAGACAAAAGCCGGGATCACTCCATTGTTAGCCGTTGTAATGACTGGAGATGTCGTTGCTCTAAGTATCCTTGTGGAGTTTAAGGTAGATTTGAATTACGAGACGAAGAACCAAGTTAATGCAGTTCTTCTCGCTGCAGACAAAGGGCGAGAAGAGATACTTAAGGCGCTGTTAGAGTGTGGAGCGAACGTTGATGGCGTGAATAAAACCGAGAGATCTACACTCATCCAAGCTGCAATTTCTGGGAATACCGATTTGTTTAGAGTTCTCTTGGCGTATGGAGCGAGCAAGGAACATCGAGACCTAGACGGGAAAGCTACGCTAGACTGGGCGGTCCAACTCCGTAATTCTGTTATGGTGGCAGCATTGAACAGCTCCCTACCTAGTGCGAACCTTTTAGCGCATCTGAAAGCCGAGGAAGAAGAGGAAGACGGGGAAGTATTAAGCCCGTTGTCGACAAACCGAGTTATACGACAGAAAGGTATGGCAGAGATGGATAAGGCTATGCGTAATAAGGACTTGGAAAGGATACGATACCTTTTGTCCTCTGAAGAATTTCAGCTCAGTCCGAACTATGAAGATGCAACTGGGAATTCTCCTTTATTAGTGATTTGCAGTATCGGAACGTACGCTGATATTGTGTATTGTCTCAAGAACAATTGCATCCCCACGCATCAAAATCGCGAGGGTGTCAACGCGTTGATGATTGTATGCAAACGTGGAGATATCACTATGATACAATTGCTAATGAAGTGCGGCTGCAATATTTTGACTCGAGATTTCTCCGGACGCGATGCCTTGTACTACTTGAACGCATACGACCACCCGGATCTGGCGATCAAATTCACAAACAAACACCTTAAACAACATAGTGAAGGCAACTCTGGACTATTACTCGGGAATATTGTTTCTCTCGTAAATTTCATCGAGGCCGAGTACACAATTTCACTTGCACAAGCAGATATCTCGTTTGAAAGTGACAGTAACTGTGGTTGCCGATCCATTGAAGGGACTGACGACGTGAAACCTATAGAAGAAAACGAGGAGGATCCTGTAAACGATCCTATGGTTCGGAAGTGGAGCATCCAGCAAGAGATTTTGAAGCGAGATCGAAAGCGACGACAACAATTTAACAAGGAACGAGAGCGTATTCTAGCCACTAGAGCCCGTGGACGTCGGAATGGGTTAATTGCTCCATTACCGTCCGATTCAGCGGGGCGACTGAAGTTCCCTACTTGCGACAATTGTCAACTAAGCAGAGCTCGGAAGCGATGTATTTCTTGTGATCAGGTGTTGTGTGATAAGTGCCATGCTCGTCTACATGAACTAGCTTATCGCCGACATCATCAGTACGAAGAGCTGAGCCCTGAGTTGTACGTGGGGCACGAACTTAAGGAAGTTGTTCAAACTAACCAGGAGAATTCTCTCCAACGCTCAATTGTGAAAAGTGCCAATTGCGTTGCTGAAATGCGCGCGTTGCTGCTTAGTGATGGCATTGTGCCTCCCGTTACGGCGTTGCCACGCTCCGTTGACCCGGAGGTTGAGAAGTATCAACGTAGGAAAAGAATCGCGAAGGAGAAAGCGATCTCACAAATGCAAATCGATGTGCCTGTGGTCGCGGCGAAGCATGCAGCTCAAGCAGGGGAAGGGACGATCTTTACGCAACCAGCAGAGCTCGAGCTTGCTGTTTTGTACACAACACAAAAGAAATACGAGAAGGCTCGAGACCTACTTGAAAAAGTGGAGAAATTGACTATAGACTCGCTAGGGATTCTTCATCCTACAATGCTGAAAGTAGCCATTGGGAAGGCACGGATCTCCCAGGTACTCAGCATTCTCTTATGATTTTCTAAGCCAGCTAACATAATATTTATCGGTATTCTTTGAGCAGGAGACCGATGACGTTGAGAGATGTGCTGGCATGATGGAAGACGCATTGTCACTGTTTGAAAGTGTGTTGCCTCTAGATCACAAGGACATTCTCACAGCCACTTCGATGTTGCTACAAAGCTTGGTAAGAATGTCAGTTAAATCTCCTATGAACCAATTACCAATTTTGTCTGTCTTCGTTTACAGGATGTAATGGGGCATTACCATAAGGCTGTCTTAACCTGCCGACGCGTATGCAATGTCCGTGCACGAGCCCTTCCACCCATCCACAAGCGTCTGAAAGAAATCTTCGCGCAATTGGACGAGTTTATTTCAAAGCGGGAGACAGTAGAAATGAGTACGGAAGACCATATCACACTGGAGAAGATCGAGCAGGATCGAAAACGTATGGAACAACTCGCTAACGAGAGCGAAAAGTACGTTGCAAACCTTGCCACCCCTGTTGCTCGTTGTGGAGTTCACGTCCGTTTTAACGCGAATCTTTGGGGTATCTTTGTCTAGGCATCTGGCGAGCTTCAGACGCTTGATGATGGAGGATCCTGATGGCCTTGCTAGCTTTTTAGCATTTGCAAGACAAGAATTCGCTGAGGATATGGTTACTTTCTGGATCTCTATCGAGGAGTTCAAAGAGGTATGGAGCTGCTACCCTATAGCTCAGATTATTTGTGACTAACTATTAACTCTCTGTCCACTCAGGATGGTATCGACAGCAAGACACTCCTATCCAGAGCTGTGAATATCTATCTTACCTACATCAAGTCTCGCCGTATTAAGGTCATCACAGCAGCTCAGCGCAAGAAAATCAAGAAAGCGATTACGACTCCAGGCAAAAAGATGTCCTCATCCATTTATGATGACTTACAGACACAGATATTCGAGCTGGTATACCAAGGTGTGTATGTGCGATATCTTGCCCAGGCCAAGGGACTAGCGCCGATGCCATGTACGTTACCACGTTGAAGCGGCACGTCGTTTCATGATCAGTATCTGTACTCGAGTTGGGTAGCGCTAGCGCATAAGCCTCGGGCTCATTACTGGATTAAACCAACGATATGCCGACGAATCGGACGACACCACCTGAACTACATACGTCACGGTATCCTCGCGAAGATGTCCGGGATCATTACACGCCCCCGCCATCCTCAGGGTTGTCTTCTGAGGACGAAGATGTCGAGCACGTTAGAAGTGCAGCGACACGAACTCGACCAGTTTATCAACTGAGAGCTCCAGATCAGGTACAGTTTCTCGCTGGTTTGGTGTCTACGAGCTGGTTGAGTATTGTTATTCACCTTTGGATTGTGCACAATGCAAGCGTTCCGGCCGGAAAATTGACAGAGCGAGGAACCCAATGCGAGTAGAAGCATACCGGGACAACACAGTGAGATTGTTACTGTTAGAACTTCTCAAAGTATCAAGCTAAGAAGTGTGGGAATGTTGTTGATAGCAGACATCGCGGTACAGTTCACTGTCAAGATCATCACGCTTTCCGAAGCACCACCGGGATATCACTGAGCAGTTCTCTTTGCCCCAACCGGAGAGCTCTGACGAGGTGTATGTGACCACAATGGACGAGGATGATCAGCAGATGTTCATTGCCTTGTTTTACTGGAGAAGGAAAGTGATCGAAGCTCATTTCTCCGCGTGGAAGTGGGTCGCGTTTACGCTTCGTCGGTCCGCAAAGAAAATCCGTCGCCATGGAATGAACACGCGACCCAGCAATCCCATTTCAATGGGGGGTGACTCTACTGGTCTTCGTCTACCACGTCGAAATCTCATCCTTAAGCGGCATACGGGCGTGTCAAGCGCCGAAGAATCAAATAAGAGCATCCAAAACTTGGTTGAACCCGAAACGCAGGGCGTTCGTGTGGACTCTACAGGCATACAGAGGAATATTTCTCTAGATGTCAACGATTCTTCTGAAGACTCTCAGTCCGTCGAAAAGCGTCGCCAGTTTAGAGCGGAACTACGTTTGGTATATTCTTGTTTTGATCGGTGGAGATCCAATGCAGATACATCCAGGAGGCAGCGTGTGCAACAACTCGTACAAGCCGATGGTTTCCACTGTGGACAACAGCTGAAATTTGCGATTCGAGCGTGGAAATGTGGTGTCAGCATTCACAAAGTGAAGAGAAAGCACATGGACGATGCAAACAAATTCCACTGGAACCATATCAAACGCGATATGTTCGCTCACTTGAAACGATACTGTCGAGTTGAACGTGAAATTACGCGAAGACAGACTATCTACACAGCTCAGAGAAAACGTTTTGTGTTTCAACACTGGCGTCAATGTATTTTACAGACACAAAAGTGTCATATATTAGCGGCGAAGAGATGTCATACGTATCTTAACACGATGTTTAGATTCTTTCAAGACGGAATTAGTCAAGCAAGACAAGAACACTTGAAACATGTTGTTTCCACCTCACATTATCGGAAGAAGCTACTGAGCAAGTTGACACGTTGGTGGAGAGAAGCAGTATTTGAAAATCCATTGTATCTTCGGTCAATCGATAATGGTACACGAATTAGTCTGTCGGGTGGGGTTAGAAAGTGGAGACAATATATAGCTGAACGTCAAGTACGTGCTCGTAAAGTGCTGCTAGCTGATTTCTTCCGGTATCGAATATCGGTACGGCGTGCGATTCGAGCGTGGTGTCAATTTCTTGAAATGAAGCGACGTCGCAAGCAGATCTTTGATGAGATGGAAAGACATTATGAGCGGGGTTTGAAAATGCTCAGCATTCAAAACCTACGTTTCTTTGCCCGAGCTAATCGCGCTGAACGAGATCAAATGAGGAGGGCGACTCGGTGGTACAAACGGAAGCTTGCTACCAGAATATTCCAACTGTGGGTCACTACTACACGAAAATATACGGCGATAAGCATATTTCGTCGTTCTGTCCGTACAAGGAAGCTGAACAATGCGCTTCGTGAGTGGAGAGAAAAGATAACAGCTCTCAAGGGTCTAAAAGAAAAGCGATGCATCGTATTGAAGCGTACGAATGATCTTATCTTGAACCGATACATGGAGAGATGGCTAAGAATGCTACATATTCGTTCCTTCATTTCCTCATTTGAATTAAAGCGTCGGAATTTTAATACTGCAAGACATTTTCGTGCTTGGCACGATTGGACCACGGGAAAAATATCTCTACGTAACATTGTTGAGCAACAGCGCCGTCGAAATGAGGAATATCTTTTGCAACGCTTGGTTAGCGAATGGTTGGGTGTAACATTACGAAAAAGATGTTTCAAGCGGCTTGTGAAGCTGTTCCGAAAGAAGCAGACTCGACAGCACATCAGGTCGATTTTCAGGTTGTGGCGAGTTCATACTCACGTCTGTATTGCAACTCGTAAGCGAGATGTGGATACAGCTCGACTATCGCTTGCGGAATGGAGAAGAGTCTGTCGTTTTAGTAAAGAGAGAAGAATGAACATGGCAGTGGCAAAACAATACTATAACGAACGCAGATACGCTGTAGCGATCAACCTGTGGTTTTGCTTTGCCAAAAGAGCGTCACGAGCTCGAAATAATCAGAGCAAGGCACTGTCGCACTGCTTTCGTCGTATAATGATAAAAACACTGTATCATTGGTGCATCGCAGCAAGAAATCTTCGTCGACGGGATGAATTTCTAGCCTATCGACAGCAACTTCGCGACGACAAAGTAGTCACCCGTTGCCTGTACGCTTGGTACGCTCTTACACGACAGTGTTTCCACCGTAGACAACAGAAATGGATTGCTCTTCAGTTCAACGTGGAGTCTCTCCAACGCCGCTCTTTTTACGCGTGGCTTGAAATTCTCAACACCCGTCGTGCAACAAACGAGAAAATAATTTCTGCAAGAGTTACTCATGAAAGCTTCTTGCAAGGAAAAGTCCTTCGAGCATGGCATCTATCAACAAGACGAGCGATTCAGATTCAACGAAATCTTGCTGTGATGCACAGGAGAGTGAAGCAGAAGCGTTCGCAGACCAGCTTTACTCAGTGGTCCAGGTTTTGTTGTCAACGTCGGCAGCACCGTAAGCAGGTTGCAATGGCAGAGAAATTCTACAATGAGTATCTTTCGTGCCTCGCAATGTATCACTGGCAAGAAAATTGGTCTCAGAGGTCAATTCTGCGGCATAAGGAAGTGACAACAACACGGCAGATTAATACCCATCGGCTTGTGAAAGCAGTATACCAATGGCACGTAAACTCCCAAAACAGATCGAGAGCTCTAGCGAAGAAAATGAAAGCGTATCAATTCTACACGAGGAGGGTACAGGCAAAGTATTTGAGACTATGGAAGATCTATCAGGAGGAGGTTCGCCACAAAGTCTCCAAACGGAGATTTGTATCACGGCTGCGGAAACAAAAGTTACTATTTAGAATGTTTCAAAAGTGGCAACTCTTTTCGAAGATTAGCACGTTTCAAAGTGTGCTGAGTAGCAAAGCAGACCAGTACAGAGCAAACTTTCTCCGTCGTGTTACGTTCCGAAGGTGGAAGGGATATCGTAGCATGCGAACTCTGTACACTCTCGCCTACTCTTATCGCAGAAGGCTTCTACTTCGGAGAATTTGGGCCTACTGGAAATTACACCGCGAGTACGTTGCAAGAGTGCGCCAGAATATCTCGGTGACCAGCCAACTTCTTTGCAATAACCTCACTCGAGCCACTTTCGTGAGATGGAAGTTATTTACCTCACAACGTCGACAGTACCAATCTCTGCAGAACAGAGCTGATGACCATTATTCTCTGTGGCAATGCAAACGAGCTATAGCTAGTTTGAGAAAGCATTCGAGATATCAGCAGGCAATCGTGAAAGCTGCAATGTTTGGTCGAATCAATGGGATACGATCCCTTTGGAGGCGATGGAGACGCTTTATCGCTGTCAAACGCAACAAACGATGTCGACGGACTCTGGCCGAACAGACACATCTTCGAAATCGTACGACACGCCATTTGTGTGCTTGGAAAACGCTTACAAGACGTTGTGTTCAAGCACGCAGAGACAAAAGCGACGCATTGTACCGAGTTTCATGCTTGAGAATGGTGTGGTCTCGTTGGAATCGGGCAGTCAGTTGGCGCAGGTGTATAATTGCGATGGAACACCGAAGACTTGATAATTTGCAAGTTATGATTTTGAAGAAGTGGATTGTGTACACCCAAACTCAATTTGAACGGAGGGTGGAAACTGAGAAAGCAAGTATCTGGTGCAAAGACAATCTTCGAGCTAAGGCCTGGAAATCGTGGCTACGATACATTACGTTTTGCCACGAGAAGCAAAAACAACTGGAGTGGGTCCTCAGTTACTACTCCGTAGAGGTTTTACTTCGACGATCTCTTAGTTCATGGAAAGATCTGGTGGAAATGAAGCAAGTGCGAAAGGAACAAAATGAGATAGCATTCTCCTTTAGTACCCACCGATTGGTTTGTGCTGGATACCGAAAATGGAGAGAGTATATCGAAGTCACGAAAATGAAGCTGGAGCGTATCATGGCGCTAACTGACAAGGCTGAAATGCTCGCGTTATCTCGCAGTGTCAGCAAGTGGAGAGATCGATCTGTTGTTTTGCATCGACAACGTCAAAATGAAGCTTTAGCTCATCGATTCTATACCAGAAGACGTCTGAATTATGGTTTGAACAGGCTTCTCGAGCGGAGGACAACACATAAGGTTGCTCGAGGACTTGGAATACAAGCAGAGCAATTCAGAGACGATAAACTAGTAGCCGCGAACTTCAGGCACTGGCAGCGATATCATCAGTGGCGAGTGAAATACACCCACTTGACGCGTGCGTTCAAACGGAATCAAAAAGGAGACGTCTTCTCGCGCTGGAAAATATATTGGCGAAGGCGACAAGCCGCAAACGAGAAGCAACTACAAGCAAGAGTGTTTCGCTGTGTTCAGGTGGAGCAGAGCGTGCTAATAACATGGAGATTATTTGTGCGTGCTCGCAACCAGAAGAAGATGGCGATAGCTTTCAACACTGCGAAGATATGTTGTTGGACGTTCACCTTCTGGAAACGTCGAGCTCATGTGCTTCGACAAATGGGGAAGATGTTCCTGTACCAGGAATCATTCCGAATGCAAACGCACTTTGATGCGTGGAAGCGGTTTGTCGTAGCGAGAAAGCAGATGAATGAACGACTGCGTAAGGCAATGAAATTTAAGGAAAACCTTCACAAGGTGGATGTGTGGCAAAAGTGGAGCATCTGGGTCTCTTTTAAGCGGCAAGAGCGATCAACCATCGCTCTGGCTGTTCGCTTTCGACAGCGATTCTCCATTCGAAAGGTTTTCGCACTGTGGAAAGTGAGAATTGCAAACTGGAGACGTCAACGGGTTCTTACAGCTCAAGCTCTTCGTCACTGGCAAACATCCCTCTTGTATCGAGGCTTCCAACTCCTTTTTAACTGGAGACAATCGAGATTGAGATTGACGCAGTTGCAAAGCAAGTTAGCGACTCTGTTAGTTGAAAAGCGCAAACGCCGTGTCATTTCGAACTTCCGAATTGTGTGCACCGAGAGTGATCGAAAGCGAGAATTGCTAAAGCGAGCCTGTCGTCACTGGCAGTTATGCCATCAGCAGAAGTTCTGGGGACGCGTCATGCAGTGGTTCAATGTCGCTCAGTTCAGGAAACATCAGCGTTTGCGAGCTGATACCTTTGCTAGAACCCACCTCTTTCGCCGATATATCAATGCACTTCTAGCACGCGTTTGCTACATGAAAAAGCTTAAGGAGAAGGTCGACACTTTCCGGTGTCGCTATTTCCTTAGTGCTGCTGCTAACTGTTTTTTCCAGTGGAGATCGTTCACCATATTCAGACTGAAACTCCGCGTGTTGCGACGAAAGATTCGCCAGTCTCAACGTCTCCAGCGTCTCCAACAATGGCATCACATCGCTGCAGACCAAGCTCATCGTCGCTCTGGAATACAGCAGATGGCAGCCAAGCGCCGGCGTCGAGAACTTTCTGCCTGGTTTAATCACTGGGAGAGCGTGTGTACGGACCAGTGGATCGAGAAGGAGCTCGTTGGATACCACGAACGCCACGCACAGAAGCATCGAAGACTCCGCTGTGCTGTCAAAGCGCTGAAGTCTCAATTATCCGATCGTCACGAGCGTCAGAAGCGCAAAAGGTTCTTTATGTTGCACCACAAGGCCTTCCTCGTACAAGTCTTACAGCTCTGGCGACAGGCAATTGTCGACCAGCAAAACCACTTCAACATGTGACGTGTGAGAAAAGTGTAGCCACATTAAACCCAACTGGTACAGTGTACCTATGATGCAAAATCATGACACAGTGTATCTAAATGATAGTACACATAACTTGAACTCAATATGGTTTAGGATCTGAGACGTCCATACCCAGAAAGACCTGAAGATGTTCGCAGAGGAGGACGTGGACTATGAGGCACTCCTGCCTGTGGACGCGCCCCATGCGCCCCGCAACCGCCGACGCCGTCTGCAGCGCATGGACGTTGCCTTATTGTCCGTGATCCTGTTCGTCGCGTGTTATGTGGGGGTGCGGCCGCCAGCACTGCGCGTGTCCAATCCATTGCTGCTACCAAAGAACAGCAAATTCCAGTACTTGACATACGATGACATCGACGCAACTAAGCGCCAGTCAGGCTACAGCGTCACATACTCACCCCGAGGTTTCGAGATTGACGGCAAGCAGACGCTGCTGCTCGGAGGCTCCATCCACTACCCGCGCAGCTCTACAGGCCAATGGGAGCAGCTACTGCGAGAGGCCAAGCGAGACGGACTCAACCACATCGAGATGTGTACGTGCAATAGTAACAGAGAAGATGATGTAGTATAGTTGCACTGATGTGATAGTATTATGTTGTGTTAGATGTGTTCTGGAACTTGCATGAGCAAGAGCGCGGCGTCTTCAACTTCGCAGGGAACGCCAACATCACGAGGTTTTACGAGCTGGCAGCTGAGGTGGGACTATTCTTGCATGTGCGATTCGGTCCGTATGTGTGTGCCGAGTGGAACAATGGAGGTCTGCCCGTGTGGCTCAATTGGATTACAGGAATGAAGGTGAGATCGAGCAACGCTCCCTGGCAGAGGGAGATGGAGCGGTTTATTCGGTACATGGTGGAGCTGTCAAGACCTTTCTTGGCGAAAAATGGCGGGCCGATTATCATGGCACAGATCGAGAACGAATTTGCGATGCATGATCCAGAGTACATTGAGTGGTGTGGAAATCTTGTCGAGCAGTTGAATACGTCGATCCCTTGGGTTATGTAAGTGTCGAGACGGACATGTTTTAGGAGAAATATGTTCCCTAACAAGTATTACTGAGCAGGTGCTACGCCAACGCAGCTGAGAATACTATTCTCTCGTGTAATGACAATGACTGTGTCGATTTCGCCGTGAAGCATGTCAAGGAGCGCCCGTCCGACCCACTTGTGTGGACAGAGGATGAGGGCTGGTTTCAGACCTGGCAGAAGGATAAAAAGAATCCATTGCCAAATGACCAGCGCACCGCTGAAGACGTGGCGTATGCTGTTGCTCGGTGGTTTGCAGTTGGAGGAGCTGCCCACAATTACTACGTACGTTATTCACTGTTTTGCCAGCAGCTGTGATGGACTAACGGCGTGTATTTTGTCTTCCTATTGTCAGATGTACCACGGCGGCAATAATTACGGCAGAGCTGCGTCGGCTGGAGTGACTACGATGTATGCGGACGGAGTGAATCTCCATTCCGACGCACTCAGCAATGAACCAAAGCGCAGTCACTTACGAAAGCTTCATGAGGCTCTGATTGAGTGCAACGACGTCTTGTTAAGCAATGATCGACAAGTACTGAACCCCCACGACCTGCCTCTTGAAGACGGGCAAATAATGCAGGCTTCTTCTCAGCAACGAGCTTTTATCTATGGACCAGAAGATGGACCAAACCAAGTGGCATTTTTGGAGAATATGGCCAACCAGAGTGTTCGGGTGACGTTTACTGGCCAACAGTACCATCTCGCGCCATTCTCCGTGTTGATTCTCAAAGACGGCGTTGTTCTGTTTGACACGGCAGACGTACAGAAGTCGTTCCCAGGTCGTCAACATCGCTCGTACACTCCGCTAGTTAAAGCTAGTGCTCTTGAGTGGGAAACGTGGAGTGAGCTGAATGTGTCGTCAACGTCTCTGAGAAGGAAGGTGATAGCTGATCGACCCCTTGAGCAGCTTCGGTTGACAGCAGATCGATCCGATTATTTGACGTATGAGACCACGTTTACTCTGAAACAGCTTGGTGATATCGATGACGGTGCGTCGACGGTGAAGGTGACCTCATGCGAGGGTAGCAGTATCATTGTGTTCGTTGACGGCTGGCTCATTGGCGAGAGGAATCTAGCCTACCCTGGTGGTAATTGCTCTAAGGAGTTCGGCTTCCACCTGCCCGCTAACATCGACGTTGGTCGTCAACATGATCTGAAGTTGGTGTCTGTCAGTTTGGGGATCTACTCGTTGGGTAGTAACCATACCAAAGGGGTGACTGGAAGTGTTCGAATCGGTCACAGGGATCTAGCGCATGACCATCGATGGGAAATGTACCCGAGTCTTGTTGGGGAACAGCTGGAGATTTATCGTCCACAGTGGGTTGGCTCGGTGCCCTGGACTCCAGTGTCTCGTGCATCAGATGGAGCTGAGAGTGGCCGACAGTTGATGAGCTGGTACGCGACGTCCTTCGTGTATCCTACACAGCAGAGCGGGGCGCAGTCATCCATAGTGCTCGATTTCCTCGGACTCACACGTGGCCGCGCGTATATTAACGGCCACGACCTGGGGCGCTACTGGCTTATCAACGACGAAGGAGCCTTTGTTCAACGCTACTACCACGTCCCACGTGACTGGCTGGCTAAAGATCGGGGGAATCTACTGGTTGTGTTCGACGAACTGGGCGGGTCGGTCGCTGACGTGCAGCTGGTGTCCTCCACGATGGTCCTAGACACCGCAGCGATGGCAATAGAGGGTATTGAACGACCTGCTGCTGGCTTAGCGACGATAGATGAGTCTAGCGTCGTTGCGGTCAGCCGCGAGTGATGGTACAAGGCGGCGAAGTTCCTGTAGAGCTATTCTAACAAATATAAAAGCAAATACGGGCTTGCTTGTCAATCATGGGCCACTTCAACTTGGCCGAAAGGGCACACGATTGGTCGACAAATGCGTCCAAAGTTTTGACCAATCATGTGTCTTGGCACATGTCGCAGTAGTGTCGTCGCCGTAATCTAACCAAGTTGGGCACTTCTTGGGACGTTGGTGACGTTTCGCTTATCCGAGCGGCGAAACGCCCTCCAGAAGATGCCTGAGTCAATAAATATTCACAGCGGCTTGGAGACTCAAGACTGTGACCAGAACACCAGGCAAATCCAGCTCTCGAGTAGTCCAACGCGGCTTCAGGTCTGTCTCATAAGCATCCAGTGTAGGCTGGATATCGAAACCTATACCTACAAAGACCAAGTTAGGCACAAAATTCGGTACCGCCGTGTCCGATGAGTTTTGCCCCTTTTGCAAATTCAGTTCTGAAACCCCGAACACAACCCGAAAATAGCTTGAGGCTTCCTACTTCATACTCCTTCGTCGCCTCCGCTATGAGCTACATTTCGGCAGATTCGCCCAAGATGGGTGAGGCCGAGCACTACAATGCGCTGGTACAGGAGACGTCCAAGGCCGTGGCCCAGTTCAACCAGGTCACGCGCAACATCTCGCAGAAGATGACGCTGTTCGGCACGCCACAAGATTCGCGCGCCAACCACCAGCAACTTACAGAGCTCACGGACCGCGGCAACAAGCTCGTTGCCAAAATTAACCGCCGACTGCAGGAATTAGACAAGGGAGCTAAGGCTGCAGGTGGGCGTGCGCGCAGGACGCAGGTGGCTAAGCTGTCCACGGACTACAAGAACCAGCTCAAGAGCTTTGAGGAGACGTGTCAGAAGCTACTGGCCGCCGAGCGTGCCGCCGTGTCAAACCTCCGGCAGTCGTCACTTTCCTTCCGCTCGGATGACGACCAGAAGCCTGCGGGTTTCGACGGATATAACGAGGACCAGATCTATGCGCAGGCCAACGTGACCAGTTACAACGAAGATGGTAGGTGACGGCTGCAGACCTGTGGACGAGCTTTTAGGATTATTAACTAACGAGTTGGTGCGTGCTGTGATTGCAGACCTGGTACGACGGGAGGAGGATATTCTTAAGATCAACCAACAGCTGCATGAAGTTAACGCGGCGTACCAGGAAGTTGATGGGCTTGTGCAGGACCAGGGCGAGATTGTTGGTGCGTTGCCTTCGAGTTTATACTTCTTATTGCAGCTGGTACTGATGTTTTGGCTGAATCGTTTGTATTTGTGCAGTGAACATCGAGGAGAACACGAACGCAGCTCAGGAGAACACCCAGGGCGCGCTGCACAACGTGCGGGAGGCCGACCGTAAACGTGGCCTCTGTAAGTGCTCCAAGACGAAACTTATCTGCATTGGCATCTTCGCGCTTGTGGTTATTGCTGCTTTGATCGCGATCCTGACGGCGGTCAAATAAGGCGGCAAAGTTTTTGACACAAAACTGAGGCGCTACGGCTGCAGAATGCAGCAAAGTTACAACCCGCCGTCTCAAGACAACTTAGCAGGTATTCTCCTCATTTATAACTTTTTGATTCATCTTCCAAGCGGACTTTTGCAATGTGGTTGTGACGATTTAACATGGGGCATCGAAACATGTGCACCTCCTGCACATTTACTTGATGATAACCACGCAGAATGATGGTTTACATATGTAGCCATTAAGTTCTCAATCTCGTTACCTTCAAATAACCTTTCATTCCTGCTAGATCTATATTAGCATTGGCATCAACCCGACCTACTGTACTCGATTCCCCTTCAAATCGCGTATCGAATATTATTAGAGATATTGAATCCACTAACCATCACTCACACCCGATGGATTTTTCCGCGCTTGTTCCCTACGGTACGTGGCGCCAGCGTGGGTTGACTTGGCAGTCAAGGCTTCATTTCCAAAGATGCTCGCTGGGGCAAGAACTACTACGATGCGTACTGCCCGACTCCAAGTGTTAAGCCACCGCAACACGATGAATCCTGCGAGCGCTGAGGCAGCGCGCGGCCTGGGGAGCCGCCGCCGCCCCGCTCTGCAGACGAGCGCCAAGTTGGACGTCGTCGGCGAGTCTTGCTGCCGCTGGCAGCAGTGAGCGCAGAGCCTCAAGCCGCGCCCACGCGCTTCGCCCGCACTGAACGAAGCAGCGAGCCTCTTCCGACGACAAGAGGAAATGAAACAAGCGCCTTCTCCACCGGAAGGCGCATAGTATATTGGTCGGTGGGTCGATCGCCGGGCGGCCGGTGCTCCTCGCGGGGGCTTCCCCCTCCTTTTAGACAGCCCAGAATGACGGAATTCTGACTCCAGTCTCCGCGAGTGAGTAGCCGCCGCCTCTCAGCAGCAACACCCTCTCCACCCAACTTGGTTTCTCCACATATTTAAACCAGCCTCGACGATCTCCTGTCCGTCTGCATGCACGCCGCAAGAGCCACTCGACAATACCCCTCCCTGGCTGAGGGTGCCGCAAGAGCAAAGGCTTGCGACCGGAAGGAGCGGACTTGCAGTTCATGCACGGGTCAGAGACCGACGAAGCTACCAGAAACACGTTCGTTCAACCAAGATTCTTTTAGAACTAAATACAAAAACCTGTAAATAACAGTTTATCCCTTCATTTGTTGCCCTCTTTCTTTACATCGCTTCATGAATTGGAGCACTTTTGAATGAAAGTTGGATGTAAGTCTAGCCTAAATTAGGTTATAGCCTAGTTGTGCTGAAAACAGCTTAATTTCGGCTGACCAATCAGAGCAAGCCTGTCATCGTTATCACTTTGGTCTTTATGAGGTATCCATTAAAAAGGCAATGGATGCAGCGGCGCAACAGACCAAGGACATCATCGGGCGCGAGTTCGTGACGCCGTCGCCAGCTAATGTGGTCGCCAATGCGGCGGCCTTCGACCCTGTGGCGCTTGGTCTCGAGCCGGACTTTGTTCTCACCAACTACAGCGCACTTAAAGGCTGCGGCTGCAAACTCCCTCAGGCCAAGCTGCTGGGCTACCTAGACGACCTGGCTAATGACCTCAAGCCGAATGAGACGCCAGGAATGGACTCAAGCGTAGTCAAGATTTCACACGGCACAGATCTGTATCTGGTGTCCACCACCGATTTTTTCTTCCCCTCGGTCGAGGATCCATATGTACAGGGCAAGATCGCCTGTGCCAACGTTCTGTCGGACGCCTACGCTATGGGCGTCACCGAGGTGGACACCATGCTCATGATTCTCGGTGTGTGTCGTGATATGAGCGAGAAACAGCGTGATATCGTCACCACTCAGATGATCCGTGGCTTCAACGACCTGGCCCGTCAGGCGCACACGAACGTCACAGGCGGACAGACCGTCATGAACCCGTGGCCAATTGTTGGCGGCGTCGCCATGAGTGTACGCAGTGGTAGGTGTCAATTCCCCATTAATTTGTGCGTATTAGGCTAACACACTGTTTGATGGTTACAGAGAGTCAGATTATTCGCCCGGAAAACGCGGCAGTGGGGGACGTGATCATTCTCACCAAGCCGCTCGGTACCCAGGTAGCTGTGAACCTTTTCCAGTGGAAGAAGAAGCCTGAGCGCTGGCAACGTGTGGAGAACATCGTGACGCACGAAGACGCCGACGTAGCCTTCCAGATGGCATCCGAGTCCATGAGCCGACTCAACCTCAACGCTGCCAAGATGATGCACAAGGTACAATAGTGATGCACATAGACCTGTTCTTCTCTTTGTTTTAGAATGCTGACGTACGCTGCTGTTTTAGTACGGCGCACACTCGGCAACGGACGTGACGGGCTTTGGTATTTTAGCCCACGCGCGCAACCAGGCCAAGTCGCAGTTGGGAGACGTGTCTTTCGAGATCCACACGCTTCCGATCATCAAGACCATGACCAAGGTGAACGAAGCCATCGGCAATTCCTTCAAACTGCTGGACGGATTCGCGGCTGAAACGTCGGGTGGTCTGCTGCTTTGCTTGCCGGCCGAGAACGCCGACGCGTACATCAAGGAGCTCCGAGAGTTGGATGGCAAGCCGGCGTGGGTCGTTGGACGTGTTGTTGCTGGCCCGAAGGACGCGAACATTGTGCCGAATCCAACGATCATTGAAGTATCACCGGAGGACTGATTGAACTCACGAACTTAACGTTTGTTGATCACTGGTAGATACGAGTTCGACGAATTCCGGTGGTGATCTACAAGAACGCAATAAACAACTTAAATCCTAATGGTCACTCCAAGCTGCGGTATGAGCGTTGTGAAAGGACCCCTTTTACGTATTGAAGATCATGCCGTGAAGTCATGCAGTGAACTGGAACGGTATTGTTCGTAACGTCTACCTTCCCGCAGAAAGATCTGCCGAAACCTGTCGTGCAACCTCAACAGCACAAGGTGCACTTCAACCACGGCAAGGTTGGTAGTATGCAGCAGAGCGATCGGCATTACCATGTTTTTTCAAACCTTCCCTGGCGTGAGATGCTTGCACCACAACATCGATCAATAAGAGAGCCTGGATCTTGAACAGTCATCTTATCCTTGCAGCTTTCAACAATTTCAACGTGCTTTCAGTGGCAAGAGCGAGGACTCATGTCCGTCATCTTGGTGTGCTTGCCAAGCACTGCTTGGTGTGCTTAGTCCACTGTAGATTATTTCAGACGTCCAAAGAGCGTTTTAGGCTGCGGTAATCAGTATAACAAGTTAATTAAACTAACAGTTATTGGCTCGTTGAGTGCTTGCCTTCTTCTTCGTGATAGCCGACCACAGATGCCTGTAAGTATGCGAGGCCACACGACGCGATGGGATGTAAGCGGCAGTCAGCAGTAGCGCATATCGAGAGTTCTTATTCTTTTGGCAGACCCCAACGTCAAGCTCCAAGCGTGAATCCATGCGACGGCGCAGATAAGTGGATTTTTAACTGCGCAGCTCTGAGTGCATTGAGCAAATGAAAAGAGCATTCAACCAGCGCTGGTTTGCCCGTTATCCGCGCCGCTGTGCTGCGGTTCAACGGCCATTTCGAGGTGATCTTCACCCAGCCAGTCTGATCTATACGAGAACCATCTCGAAAGCACGCAGAGAGAGCATGTAAAAGATTCTCTCAAGATATTCTCAACACACCGCTACGTAACGGACAATGATGACACAGGACGTAGAAGGAAAATGAGACGGCAGCAGCCAACACGAATGTCTCCAACCAGCTTCAACGCAGTCCTCGATTCACCACCACGCCCACACTTTCTGTGGGTTTGCACTGGCCAGACGCACCCACCCGCCTTCTGGAGCAAGGCAACACGACAATAACGCGGCCAAACACGCACAAACACATCTGCGCCGAGCCAGTTGCAACGTCCGATCTCATCACTGCTTCTCAACTTTAGCCTACCAGCTGCAGCAGCCTCTGTGGTTGGTCTCCTTGCTGCAGTGCAGTGCTCTATTGAGCTCTAGACTTTGGCCGACGACGTCGTTCTGCTCCTCACTCACAGTTGGACGAGCCACTCGAGCTCAATCATTCGTGTCACTCGCCACATCCCTCGCCCAACGACAGTCTCACAAGTTGCATCGAAAAAGCTCTTCATTGCCCGTTTCACCCGTTTGAACGTTATCTCTCCGCTAATAAAATAGCAATCGGACTTTACTTCTACCATGGGCACAACCCGCTATGAGACGGAGACGTCACTGCGCGCGTCCATCTTTGGTGAGGTCCTGCTGTGCCGCGATCGGCTTACAGATGAGCGTGTGGTAGTGAAGACGGTGGACCTGCAGTTGGCGCTGCAACAGACGTCGCGCTCGCAGGAACTCGTGCAGGAGAACGTGATGCTTGAGGTGGAAGTGCTGAACCGCGTGCGCGCGCTGGGCGGACACCCGAACGTCATCAACATGCACAGCTACTTCGTGGCCAAGGGCGGTGGCGTACTACACATGGTGCTAGACTATTGCGAGAGCGGTGATCTACTGGATGCATGTGTGCAACCGCTCGTCGCGGAGGAGGGAGGCGACGACAAGAGCAGCAGCAATAGTGATAATGGTCAGGGTAATCAGAAAGAGGACGCGGCTCTACTGAGATCAGCTGCATTGCTCGGCAACCATGGCCCCGAACAGGACGACAACGACAGCAATGGACCCTTCCTGAACGGCGTGGACGGATCGAAGCGCCTGCAAGAGAGCGTGGCGCAAACTTACCTGGTGGACGTGTTATCTGGACTGCGATTCCTTCACAGTCATGGCATCGCCCATCGGGATGTGAGTCTCGAGAATATCCTACTACGAAACGGACATGCCGTGATCGCAGACTTTGGGCTGTGCGTACAGGACACGTCTGCGTCGTCGGGTAGTCCGACAAGCAGCGGGTTCCTTTGTGACGAGACGGTGGGCAAGAACTACTACATGGCACCGGAAATCGTGATGCGCGAGCGATATGATCCGCGGCGAGCGGATATTTGGTCGGTGGGCATCGCGTTCTTCATCCTATTGACATCGTCACCGCCGTTCGAACGCGCGGATCCGTCCGATCCGGGCTTCCGGTACGTGGCGAAGCGCGGCATCAAGGCGGTGTTCACAGCGTGGGGACTTGGCCAAGACGTTTCGGAGACTTTACAGGATCTCCTGTCGCGCATGCTGTGCGTGGACCCGGAGGAGCGCATCACGATGGAGGAGATCTGGCAGCACCCAGTGCTGCAGCGGCCGCGATGTTAGGCGTTGGGAATCAACTGCGACTGAGTCGGTGTGGGTGGCGGTGAACGGTGTCGTGGGGTGTATTGTAGTTGAATCGAGCCGGTAGTGTGCGTGGAGCAAGCATGATGGAGCGAATGCCGTGAAAGACTGAGTAGTATAAGACGAGATATTAGATATCCGTGGACTAGGAATTGTGTTAATAATTGAGTATTTTAGTTGCGACTTTTTGCGTGGGGGACAGCCGGAATGGAACCAAATGGACGGAATTATAAGTGCTTTTGTACGGATTCGGCAGATGGCTCACCCCGTTATGCAAGGATTGGCACCAATTAAGTTTGAATTTGAATTCGCCTGGACTAGAACTAGCCTGTCGATAATGGAGCTGGTGGAGGTGACCAAGAAGACGCGGGATGAGTGGCTTGCACAGGCCGTGCACCTAGAGAGAAAGTGAGAGCGACTTCTATAAACCATTGGGAACCTTCACTCTGACAGGCAGAGACGTCGGGAACCTCAACTCGTGTCATTCCTTTGCGGCAATTCATCTCATCCTTACTTGCCTGGCCATTCCCGTCTGCTTATTGTTCCTATTGTCCAGGAGCTTCTCCAAGAGCGACAGCCTCGGTCAGCGTTTGGTGGAGGAGGCCATGAAGCCGTAGGAATTTCGCATTGTAGTGGCCGTCGGAGCTGCTTAAGAAGTAACAGAAAGCTGATGATGTTGTTATTCATTGCGGTGGACAGGCATAACACGCTGGTACTGGCCGTTGGCACGCAGGACGCCACCGTTCACGGCTACATCCTTTTTCGGCGCAATGGTGTGCGTATATTCTTCGGCTGTCTCCATTGAGAATAGAACAAAGCGTTTCTAAACGTCTTGTTGCCTCTGTGTGTGTGTGTGTGTGTGTGTGTGTGTGTGTGTGTGTGTGTGTGTAGGCCGAGGGTCACATTGACCGCATCGCCGTGGCCCAGCACCAGCGGCGGCAGGGTGTGGGGCGCCTTTTGCTGCAGACCGCCATCACCGTCCTGCAGAAGAAAAGGTTCGCACAAACGTTATGCTGCGTTGATCTTTTTCGAACTAATCTTATTCGTAGAGCTATGATGCTTCTGCTGGAGGCGGACACAGCAAACTTGGCTGCCCTCTCGCTGTACGACTCACAGGGATTCATCCGCACTATCGTCCGCGTCGATTACTATAAACCGGGCCGTCATGCACAGCTCATGGAGCTCGAGTTATAGACACTGCCGCGCTAGTTGAGAGCACTGGCCCGATCAGTAGTAGGCTAACGGTCCACAAAATGAAGTGAGCCATCTGCCGAATCCGTACAAAAGCACTTATAATTCCGTCCATTTGGTTCCATTCCGGCTGTCCCCCACGCAAAAAGTCGCAACTAAAATACTCAATTATTAAAACAATTCCTAGTCCACGGATATCTAATATCTCGTCTTATACTACTCAGTCTTTCACGGCATTCGCTCCATCATGCTTGCTCCACGCACACTACCGGCTCGATTCAACTACAATACACCCCACGACACCGTTCACCGCCACCCACACCGACTCAGTCGCAGTTGATTCCCAACGCCTAACATCGCGGCCGCTGCAGCACTGGGTGCTGCCAGATCTCCTCCATCGTGATGCGCTCCTCCGGGTCCACGCACAGCATGCGCGACAGGAGATCCTGTAAAGTCTCCGAAACGTCTTGGCCAAGTCCCCACGCTGTGAACACCGCCTTGATGCCGCGCTTCGCCACGTACCGGAAGCCCGGATCGGACGGATCCGCGCGTTCGAACGGCGGTGACGATGTCAATAGGATGAAGAACGCGATGCCCACCGACCAAATATCCGCTCGCCGCGGATCATATCGCTCGCGCATCACGATTTCCGGTGCCATGTAGTAGTTCTTGCCCACCGTCTCGTCACAAAGGAACCCGCTGCTTGTCGGACTACCCGACGACGCAGACGTGTCCTGTACGCACAGCCCAAAGTCTGCGATCACGGCATGTCCGTTTCGTAGTAGGATATTCTCGAGACTCACATCCCGATGGGCGATGCCATGACTGTGAAGGAATCGCAGTCCAGATAACACGTCCACCAGGTAAGTTTGTGCCACGCTCTCTTGCAGGCGCTTCGATCCGTCCACGCCGTTCAGGAAGGGTCCATTGCTGTCGTTGTCGTCCTGTTCGGGGCCATGGTTGCCGAGCAATGCAGCTGATCTCAGTAGAGCCGCGTCCTCTTTCTGATTACCCTGACCATTATCACTATTGCTGCTGCTCTTGTCGTCGCCTCCCTCCTCCGCGACGAGCGGTTGCACACATGCATCCAGTAGATCACCGCTCTCGCAATAGTCTAGCACCATGTGTAGTACGCCACCGCCCTTGGCCACGAAGTAGCTGTGCATGTTGATGACGTTCGGGTGTCCGCCCAGCGCGCGCACGCGGTTCAGCACTTCCACCTCAAGCATCACGTTCTCCTGCACGAGTTCCTGCGAGCGCGACGTCTGTTGCAGCGCCAACTGCAGGTCCACCGTCTTCACTACCACACGCTCATCTGTAAGCCGATCGCGGCACAGCAGGACCTCACCAAAGATGGACGCGCGCAGTGACGTCTCCGTCTCATAGCGGGTTGTGCCCATGGTAGAAGTAAAGTCCGATTGCTATTTTATTAGCGGAGAGATAACGTTCAAACGGGTGAAACGGGCAATGAAGAGCTTTTTCGATGCAACTTGTGAGACTGTCGTTGGGCGAGGGATGTGGCGAGTGACACGAATGATTGAGCTCGAGTGGCTCGTCCAACTGTGAGTGAGGAGCAGAACGACGTCGTCGGCCAAAGTCTAGAGCTCAATAGAGCACTGCACTGCAGCAAGGAGACCAACCACAGAGGCTGCTGCAGCTGGTAGGCTAAAGTTGAGAAGCAGTGATGAGATCGGACGTTGCAACTGGCTCGGCGCAGATGTGTTTGTGCGTGTTTGGCCGCGTTATTGTCGTGTTGCCTTGCTCCAGAAGGCGGGTGGGTGCGTCTGGCCGGTGCAAACCCACAGAAAGTGTGGGCGTGGTGGTGAATCGAGGACTGCGTTGAAGCTGGTTGGAGACATTCGTGTTGGCTGCTGCCGTCTCATTTTCCTTCTACGTCCTGTGTCATCATTGTCCGTTACGTAGCGGTGTGTTGAGAATATCTTGAGAGAATCTTTTACATGCTCTCTCTGCGTGCTTTCGAGATGGTTCTCGTATAGATCAGACTGGCTGGGTGAAGATCACCTCGAAATGGCCGTTGAACCGCTAGTAGAATGCTTTACCCACATTGTCGCGTGCATTCACCCTCTGGGAAGCGTTGTGAAGCCTTGCGAGGGCTGTGAATGACACAACGTGAGAGTTGGTTCTGGCTGTTAGGTTTTGTTGCTTTTTTTTCTTTCGGGTTGTGTGGATTCATCGATTGGCAAACATCAGTCCAGCAAAGAGGTCGATCAGCGAGCATGCGATTCCCATGTTTTATGACATCCCGGACAAACGAAAAAAAAAAAGTTGCTTGAGCGGCTGGAGTAAAACGCAGCACCAAAACGATGACGGGCTTGAGTCCTTGATCTTGCAAAGTCGTATCATACAGCCCGTATGGTTCACCATCCTATTCAGCATGAGCAAGTTGAAGACATTGAAGTTGTAAGCAAACAGAAAGACCCTGAACCTATCTTTCGCCAATAAATCCAAGAACGGGGTTACCATTGCGAAAGCCTTGTGTGAAAAGCTCTGTAACGAAGCAAAGCAATATATTATTGCCCACTACGCTCCTAAACCGCTAGTGTGTATATGTATACCACGATACGTTTGACGCAGACGTGAACAACAACCCCGTGTCTAAAATGTAAACGACTTCTGACCTGTCTGATGAACCTCGTCGGCTTCTCCAGCCACAGTTCCGGTCGTGCTTTTTGCTTGTTTAGAGGCGCTGGTCGTTGCTGCTGTCACTACTCCACTCTCAGCCGACATACCACTGAACGAGAGCACCTCCTGCTTCTTAGTCATCACTGGACCCGTGGCGGTCTTGGACTGCTTCACCTGCGTCAACAGACCCCAGTGCATTTCAATGGAAGACGGCAGTTCGGACGCAATCTTCGTCGTCGTATTCAGCACCAGATCTTCGTCCCCTGTACTTGTGTAAAATTCCAGTTCCGTTCCCTTACCTCCCGCAGCAGCCCTCATACCGATACCGAAGTTGTACCAGGTGTCAAGTTTGAAGTTGGCCTTCCATTGGGCCTCCTTGGTAGCGTTGGTCTTGTAGAGAATGCTTGGGAAATCCGATCTGGCATCCACGTGGATCTCGAAGAGCTGCGACTCTGGGAAGATCACCTTCCAGCTATACGGGTAGTAAAACGTGTCGTTCTTCAGCACACTCGCACGGAAAAAGGTGGTGCCAGTCGAGTTGGTGGTGATGTTCTGCACCAACTCTGAACGACGTGAATAGACCTCAGAGCCCCACACGGCCTTGTCGTTCACTCCAATGTCAATGACGCCCGTATCACCATTGTAGGCAGGAGATCGAACTTTTTCCTTGACCGTCACGTAGTCAGCAGGAGATCCCTTGGATTCGCCGTCGCGCTGCGTTAGAATCTTCGTGATGTACTTGCCAGTTAATGTGTCGACTGTAAGCCCCTGTGCACGTCCGTCCCAGGGAAGCGGCTCAGCAGCAGTCGAGAACGTTGACGTCGATAGAGCTACCAGACCAAAGAGGACTGTCGAGATCTGCATGATGGAGTCTTGAAAGACTTGCAGGCTTGTCTTGGGAGGTTGAACGCAAATTGGAGAATAAATCCTGTGGGCTGGAAGAATGCTCTACAAGGGAGACAACGGAAAACGGAGATTGAGGCGGGCTGTGCAAACTCTATGGAGCTTGACGTGTCGAGGAAGTAACGCGATATGGATAGTCGAGTGTTCTACTCGATCTCGAGGATGTTACGTTGGTTCAAAGTGCGGTGCTGTGTCATATGGATGTGAGAGTCTGACATTTGTTGCTATCCGTCCTTCGAGATTGCAGATAACTTTCATAAATCACCCTAGTTACGAGCATTCAAAGAATCTATTTTTTTTTTTAGCATCGATTCCAATGGTATCATTTCATCTCCTACCA
The DNA here is from genome assembly GCF_000247585.1 of Phytophthora nicotianae INRA-310. Taxonomy (NCBI): domain Eukaryota; phylum Oomycota; class Peronosporomycetes; order Peronosporales; family Peronosporaceae; genus Phytophthora; species Phytophthora nicotianae. The sequence continues at coordinate 146,783 of NW_008649005.1, read as the reverse complement.
GGGATCCCGAAAAATGCATTGACGGAAAATACAATACAATTACCGGGCTAAAATTATTTACTTTCCTAAATATCCACATTAATACAATTATTCACGGATATAATCAGATTCCAGTAGTTACGAATTTTCAACTCAGCGCAGCCAGCCAGCTTTGGTTGGCTGCCAGTGATTGATCGAAACCCCAACGCCTTCAGACCTCACTTTCCATTTCTCCGATGGCAACGCAAAACTACACGAACGCCCGTATAGCGAGCTTCTACTACACGGATGTGGTCGACGCCTTTGAGGAAACTGTTGAAGGCCTGTTCCGATGTCGTTGCGGGACGTTACGTCGTCAAGGACCCCGGACCGGCTACAGCAACCTAATTCAACACGTTCGGAGTCAGCATCCCGACTACGCCGACGTCATGCGGGAAGCCGATGACGGACGCGGAACGCTGCAAGCGTGGATTCGTCAGCGCGCGAGAGACGTACACGGGTGGCTGGACTAAATTTTAACCAGTAACCTTCCACTTCAGTTTTGTGAAAACATAACTGCACGCCGATGTGAATATTGTTTTATTTCTGTACATTCACCTGCTAATACTACTGTTTAGATACACTACGCTGGCTCCAATATCTGTTGAGACGCTCCATGCAGCTATGGAAGGTGTCACCCTCGCTGTTGAGGCCAAAATCAAGGAAGAGATGCCTGACTAGTTCGGAATCATCATTGATGGCTGGTCTCACGCATCGGAGCACTTTCTTGCGGTCTTCGCGTGCTACGAATGTGCAGGAACGAGCCATTTTCCGCTCCTTGCCATGGCGCCTCTTATTAACGAGAGCGACGACGACCATGGCGCGCGTACGCACCTGGCCTTTCTATCTACAATGCTAGAGCGCGACTATGGTAAGAGCCTACGCAACTGCCTGTTTGTTGTTGCAGACAACTGTGCTGTAAACAGGTTATTAGCAACCCTAATGGGCGTTCCATTGGTGGGATGCGCGAGCCACCGGCTCAATTTGGCGGTTCAGGATTATCTGAGAGATTACGAGGACGATCTCATTGTACTCCAAACTTTGATGCGCAAGATGAAGACCCTGAACTACGCTGCAGCCCTTCGGTAAGCGCTAATGACTTTAAATGCTATTACTCATAATACTTTGAGGTACTAATTTTGTTATTGTATTTTTTTGTTTTATAAGTTTCAAAACTCCACTTCGGCCAATCATACGCCAGGACACGAGATGGGGATCGACCTATGCAATGGTCGAGCGCTATTTCCGAATTTCCGAATATCTACCTGTGGAAGACGACGACGTCGCGGAGCTGCTACCAAGTCCGAGGGCCATCAAGCGCCTACGCGGCCTCCTGGTGGACCTGTCGCGAGTGCAGAACGTCAGCAAGGCGCTTCAGTCCGACAAAATTACAATGCTGGACGCACGAGTGTGGCTGGACGGCTTAATTGACGTCGAACCATCCTTCCACCAGTATTTGGGTACGTTTCAGCTAATAGTTTTGTATACTTATGTGAACTAATTGTTTTTGTTTTAAAACAGAGCCACGAGCTGATATTGTGCATACCCCCGACTTCGAGATTGCATGCACGAAGGTTCTGGCAGGAGATGCAGCTAAACTCACTCGAGCGCAGCGCCTCCTGCTTCAACCTTTTGAAAAACAGGAGTGTGAATCGGAAGAAGAGAGTGAAGGAGAATCATTTGTTGCCCAGTTGCAACGAAAAAGGAAGCGAGCCCAACGAGTGCAGACGTATGCTCTGCTTGCAGCTATTCCGCCTACGTCAAACATCGTTGAGCGATTCTTCAGTCTTGCCCGTATAACGTATGGGCACGAACGTCATCGCATTGCTCCGTACACCCTCGAGAAAATCCTTTTTCTCCGTGTTAACAAGCGCCTCTGGGACATTCACACGGTAAATGAATGTCTTTAGCTGATGAGCAATTGACACTGCGGTTTTAGCATGCAGTTTACGCAGGGAATATATTGCAGTTATTGATTTCTTCTGGATCTTGCACTGCATTACTTATTCTATCTGTCTTCAAAGTTGCACGGCATTATTTACGAGCACATGAGGTTTTGTATCAATGAAAATGCCGTATTCGGCATCCCTGTATCCTACACCCTTGAAAAGCTACGGAAGTCAAATAACGAAACGTATTTTATCATACACACTTGAACAAGCTTTATCCAGCCAATCCTGGTCGCTCTTCCTTCGTTCTCTTCTCGATTCACAGTCAAGATTTTTCGTCTTGAAGCTTCGCGCTGTCGGGTAGGGATAACCAAACAAGGAGAGCCTTCACAGATTTTATGGCTTTGCCCTCACAGTGAGAGCAGTGGGAGTCTCACTCGTGTGTTTTTTTTCTTAGCGTTTGAAACGACTCGTAATTTGAAAAAAAAAATAAAAATAAAAAGTAAAACTGGGGAAGTGAGTGAAAACTGTGCGAATAGTCGCACCCAAAAATACATCACACAAAACTTAGGTCAAACTAAGGACCAAACTAATGACCATATTCAAAAAGGTCCACAGAATAAAGTACAACGGAAATAATGGAGGTGCTGCCAAGAGAAACTCCTCCAACAAAGCTGCATCTCTCGTTGAGGCAAGGCTTTGCTATTTGTGAAAGAAAGGGTAGGCTCCAACCCCGGACCGAAGACAACCAATTTTGGTTGGAGTAAAACTTCTCTAAGAAACACGCTGCAAAGATGTAAGGTATTAAGAACTAAACAAGTATTATTACCGCGGCGTAAGTGATTGCGTCGTACCCTTTTGGCCAATGTTTCTGCCCTTAGGTGATTATTGTGGCTACTACTACAATCGTCCAGAAGTTGAGGCACCGTGGTCTAAAAGAAATGACCAGCTATGTGCTAAAAACAATATTGCATAAGCAGTACATTGTAGCTTAAAAATGAGCTTCTGTAGCGACGTTTTTTTGTTTATTGTCAACAGAAACAATTTTTTTATAAGATCTGTTTTAGCTGGTTAAGATAGTTTTCACGCCACTCAACACCGGTTACTGGGATTTCTAAGAGAACAAATTAGGTTAAATCTAAACTGAAATGCAAAAGGAATATTTTCAAAAGGTTAAAGACTGCTGGCGTTTTAATGCTCGCAGTTCTTGTTTTGTACTTTGTACATGTAAATAATATATACATGTACAAAGTACAAAGTACAAAACACAATATTAATATTATTAATATTTGATACACCTGGTCATTAATTATAGAGATAATTGGTCTGGACCAACTGTTTGGGTGATATATATTTTTGGGCGTGACTATTCGCACAAATTTCACAACTCGATCTCCATAGAATTTCATTGTAAAAAGCAGCGGCAAATTTAAATTTCATTATTTGAATTTGCCGCCCATCTATTTCGCCGACAGCTTGGCCGAGTGGTTAAGGCGATGGACTTGAAATCCATTGGGGTAACCCGCGTGAGTTCAAACCTCACAGCTGTCGAAAACGTTTTGCGATTTGAACGGCAGACCTAGAGCCTCTAGTAGAGACACAATGAAACATCACAAGAAACAAACATGCCTTTCTGTACCAAGACTGCATGTGACTGCATGTACACTTAGATGTAGTAGCGTTTGGATAAAACAAATATGACGGTTATCATTACTGTATGACTTTCTCGGTGCTCAAGGCGCATCTTTCTAGTATCTAACACCTTACTTCCTACCTGCTTTGCCGTCGACGCTCGAATGTTTCTGCTGGTTTTCTCCCTCCGGTTTTCGCCTGCGCTCATATCAAATAAATTAAACAACTCACCGTCACCTTCGCCACACTGACCCTTGCACTATTCCATCCAATCATCCAATGGAGTTTAGAGAATAGCGTGCAGACTCACGCGTTGCTCGTCGTCGAGTGATACGCGGTGAGCCAGCACGACGTCTTCGGATCGCTCAGCCTCGGGCACGTACGCGGGTGTGGACGACGATCGACGGTAGAAGGCGTTCGGGTCACTGACACGGGACACTTTGCCCGAGTATCGGGGCTGGTGGCTGTACATTAGACTGGTGTCGCTGCGACGCGAGCTTGCAACGTAGCTGTGACGAAGGTCTCCACGGGGGTCGCCACTGCGAGGGTCACTGCGACGCACAGACGCGGAGCTGCGACGCAGATACGGGGCCATATCACTCGGACGGAGCTGGTTCAGGTCGCTTGAACGCACCGTGGAGGAGCCACTGCCGTACGATCCGTTCTCCCCGAAGGAGCCGTGAGAACCACGCGAGCCACGAGCAGCAGCAGCCGCGCCATAAGCTTGGAAGAACTTTTGCATCTCGAAGCTCAGACGGCCATCGGTGCCGCCACTGGAGCGTGGGGTAGTAGATGTTGCCAACGTGTTGCCCACACCACTTTGATAGAATTTGTCCATGTCTCCCAAGTCGATGACAGAGCGTACACTTGAGGCTGTAGTGGTCTGGGAAGCGTACGAGAAGTTGGAAGCGATAGAACGCGGCGACGAGAGGCCACCGGAAGACGCGTAGCTGTTGGAACGACGACGAATCGGACCGGAAGAGCGGCGAGACGAGCTCGGCAAGCTCTCAGGCGGTAGTTCAGATGGGATATCCAACGCTTCTCCGTTGACATTCGATGAAGAGGCAGCGAGGTTGTTGCTGCTACGGCGAGAGGATTCAGGACGCTCAATATGGCGAGACGAAGACATGGAGGACCTGGGCACGTAGTCCACATACGCCGCAAGACGATCTTCCTCGTCTTCGTCGGTGAACGAGCCTTGAACCTCACGTCTACCCACCAAAGAGCTCGCGTCTGCCTCGATGAAGTCAAAGTACTGGGTCTTCTGGATCCAGCCCTCCGGGATCGCCTCCAACCCGTCCTGGGCAGCAAAGCAGGCACCGATAAACATGGCACGACGACAAGTCCGTCCACCTCCGATGATGTTCTCACGCACAGCTGTCGGGTAGTCGTTGAGCACGAAAAGTGGCTGCAAAACAGCGTGGAAACCTCCAGGCAATGAACCGCGGTTGCCGAACTTCTGGATCGCTTCATAACTCGGAAGTTGCGACTTGGTGAAGGCCTTGAAGATGACTTTACGTTGCTTGACACTCAGTCTCTCAGTACGGATACTCATCCGCATAGCTTGTAGTACGGACGCTCCGAGAATCACCTGCTCAAGCACAAACGCAGCCACGAGCGCTGCGTCACGTACACGAGTACCGACGTAGAAGACCTTGACCAGCTCGTCCACTTTAGTGAACAATTGGTTGGTACCGGCGTAGAGAGCAACGACAATGGGGATCAAGGACAACACGTCGATCGATCGACACTTGACAGCACAGTGAGGCCAGCCTTTGCCGGAGTGTACGCGCTTAATGAAGGCTCTGGACGACGCACTGAGTAGACGGTGGTCGTTCTTGAAGCCCCAGTATGCGTCTTTAGCCAGCTGTGAACCGTGGATGTGGCCTCGTCGGGCGATACATTGCAGCAAAATACGGGCCTCGAAGCCCGTGGACGACTCCATTCTCGTACGGTTTGCCTTCTTATCACTGCCGTCTCCCGTGTCATACAGGCCGCAGAAGGCTGGATCGAAGTCCAGACGTAGCAGATTGGGGATTGTCTTCTCAGGGTGAGAGACGCCATTGAGCGACGTCGAGGCCGCGTCGGCCACGAACCCGCCGATCAGCGCCGCAAGAGCACGACGTCGAGCCGCGGCACTGAGTGGCAAGTCCAGCGTGGCGCTGGGGAGCGGACGTTCGACAGCCTGTACGAACTCTGGTGTGGTGGCTGTGAAGCGGTAGAACCGCTTCTTGTTGTACTCGAATTTGGTCTCTTTTTCCACTTTTTCAATGTAGTGATGAGACAACAGACCTTGACCTTTGCGAACAGCTTCGGCCACACTCTTGGCCTCCATTTGCTCGAGCATCCAGTCCACCGCTTCCATGCCAGTGAAACAGTCGCGGTATTTCTTGAAAAGGTTGCGACGACGGTCACCCGTGGCCACGTTCTGCTTCATTCGCGCAGCCAGACGCAGTAGCGCCTCCTCCTGCTCCTGCTCCTGGTCATTGACAGTGGAGGATTCAGGCACGCGCTCCACGGCCGTGGGCATGGAAAACTGCATGGTAGGCATTTATACGGTCGATCTTGAGAGCCCACAAAGAGGCTCCGATCGACTGCGTGTATCCGTCCCCGAAGTGGAAATGCAGCAAACGCCTCGACAACGAGCGAGTTTGGCCGAGGCGACGACGACCGACGCTGGTCTCTGTGCCGTAAGCTGCAAAGAGGGGAGTGGAGCGTGGAAGAGCTGGTCCCGGCCGGCCGTCCAGTTGCATCGCGTCCGGTTGTTAGGGCTCCACTATGGCTGCACTTAACATGTGCCAGTGCCTAAATCGTCTGTCCGGCTGGGTGCAACAAGTTGACTTGACTTCACTATGTGGACTGGCTCTTCTGGACCGACTCGTATTAGGTAATACAACACAGAAAGCTCACTTGGCGTCAACGCGGGCGGACCTGCCCAAAAGCTCCGCCGTTTTCAAAAGGCAAATGGATCAATTGTGGCAACAGTTTGCCGTTTTTACAAGGGCAAATGCAAGTTTTCACCTCGGTGAAAATCGATCGTGTATTGCGTTTTGCCGCCGAGATTTTCAGTTGCCGTCGATTGCTTTTTGGTGGATAGGCAAGTGGCTGCAGCCAACGTGTGCAGTTGCCTCATGCTCTCTCGAGGCCCATTTTGCCGTCAAGCTTTGTACCGGAGAGAGACGAGCCCCGCGGCTTCAACGTTGCCGCAATGTAGCGCTTGACACTTTCCACCAGTCCAGACGGGCTTGGTTGCGTGTGGCTCCAGCGCCTTAATCCCGCCGTCGAAAGGCGGAGCCACTTCGCTGTATTTCGAGTGGGTGGCTATCGCTGTCATGCTCCCGACTCGAAACGAGCGTTTGGAGCCACCCCCGCATTGTGCATTTATCTTGCTGTGGAGATAAGATCGCCGCTCTTTAGGAATATGGCTGCGCTCGCCTGCGAGATCTGCCCCAGCCGGGCTTATCTTGATAGGGCTAGCGTCGAGGATAAGCCCATACACATATGCAATCCAATGCAGCGATTTCAGCAATCGTTGGACTATCCCAGCAAGGTCTGTGCCAATTAAAAGTGCTTCAAACTACTTGCAGCCTTGAAAACCTTTCTCATGCTTGTTGTTCACGGCCCGGAGTTGTGGCGTGTGAGTATGCGCTCACCTGGTCCACCACGTTACTTGTAGCCTACCAGTTGTTGTAGGCAGAGAGCTCGACCGCTTCTTATTAGCTCACGTAGTTCAGTGAAATTCCTCTACATCGTGATCAGCGAGTCTTCCCCCAGCAGAGAGATAATGCCGAGCGTCAGTTACTTTGAATGAGCGTCATTAGCTACAATGTCGAGACGTGAGTGTTTCCACTCCATGACAATCGACGTCGGCTCGATGGTCCCACCCAAGGGCGACGGAACGATCACAACAACTTCAACATCTTCAACGTAGGCAACTTAGTCGAGGCTTAACCAATACTCATTAAGTAATACATTTTTCTGTTGCTTTAAGAACGTAGTTTTCGGCAACTAAACTAAACTCAACACGCCTCAGCAGGCTTGAAGCGATAGAACCGCTTGGCGTCGTACTCGAACTCGGCAGGTCCATCAACCTGCTCAAGGAGGCGTCGACGGAGCAGCGTCTGGCACTTCCGCACAGCCTCATTCTTGTCCCTCGCCTGCTTGTGCTCCAGCATCCAGTTCACAGCCTCCACGCTCGAAAAGCAGTTGGAGAATTTCTTGAGAGGAGTCCGATGCCGAGTGCCGATGGGCAGGCTCGTGTTCAGACGTGAGCACAAGTCGATCGGCCCAAGCTCCTTCTCCGGCAATTCACTTGGTTTCGCTTTGAACTCCGTCGAAGATGCCTTGGAACACTGCAAGCCCATCTGCAACCTTTACAATTATCAACGAGGTGGGTGATCTTAAACTGCGGCACGATCTCCACACGACGGTGAAATTCACCCAACTTTTCTTCTTCTGGACTGAAAACTGCACTGGCTTCACACCCACTTGTTCACAGAGACGGACAGAAGCCATTCATTTTATTGTTTACGATCCGTAGTTTTGAGATATTTGTTTACTTCCATCAACATGGCTCGCCGGTAAAGTCGTCGTCATCTATTCTAACTCGCGCGATAAAATCCTCTCCCAGCAAAGGTTCTCCACCAGGAACTTGCAGTCTCACGACAAAATGCTTCTCCCATTGCTCCAGACACATGTCCTCCATTATGGGAATTGTCACCAATTTGGAAGTTTCTCCAGCAGCGAACGTCGCCTCACCTGCAGTCTGTTGGTAGTCCCCACAATCTTTACGCTGAGTCGACGGCACTTTCATGCACGCTGCGAACTTCAACGCGTCCACCCCAACAGCAGAGCGATCCTCAGTGGCGTATCCGACAGTCAGTGGTCGAGTCAAGTTGCTGGTCGCTGCAGAGCGTGACAATGTTAACCCAACGAGACCATCAGCATTCCCCTCGACACAAGCGAACCACGAGTTGGTGAACTTTACACCCGCAACAGCCAAATCGTAGGCAAACGCACGACCAGATTGTGGTAGCACCGGAGATATCGAGATTCCAGGCGCGCCTACGATTAAGTCACTGCCGTCCAAGTCGATTACAGCTCCAAAGCGAGACTGGCGCTGTTTCTGCGGATACTGCAGCTTCAAGACTTCCTTGGACGTCCATTTGGGTGTACGTAGCAACACACCAGCACCGTCACGTACTTCATCAGCACGTCGAAACACGTAGAGACTTCCCACTTGTTCCATCGCTCCGAGTCCTTCCTTGTTGATGTCAAGGCCATCACTCAACACACGATCGATCGTGTTATTGGCGTCGACGCCTCGTTGCCCAGGTGCCGCAACCACTGCTACACCCAAGATGTCGTCTACTGCAACACTCGATCCGAAGAGATCTTCACTGCGTTTGTCACTGGCAGCTAATCGTGCCTGGAATTCCCACTCACAAGTCCATCGGTTTATTCCCTCACATTTAGCAGTGGGGAATTGCGTTCCTGGTGCACGACGACGGAATGTGTAGGCTGCACCAGCCTTCGATGTTGACGTCTGCGCCACACGTGTAGCTCCCCACGAGAAGCGGACGTCGTCGAAGTTGATGTGGCCCCAAACGGGATTACTGGAGGCATCCACGACTCGAATCTGTGCCGTCCGATTCTCGAATGCGCTCAAGTCCCACGTAACTTTTTGCATCGTTTCCCGACATCGACCTGTAGCTCGAAGCTTTGCAGTCGCAGTAACTGGTCGAACATCGTTTGTCGAAGTATCAGTCGTCCCGTCCGCCGTGACTTCCACAGCGACCTGTTCAGCTGCCACCGATTCAGAAACTGCTGCGGGCTGGCCATCGATTAGCAGCTCCACGTACACAACTCGGATATCGCAGCCTCCACCTACTCGGAACGACATCCACTGTCCCTCGACTGTAAACGGTAGAGATGTGAGAGTGCCCTGCGGTCCATCTCCTTGCGTGGTGCCCACTGAGGCACTCGCACTCGGCAACTTGTAATTTGGAGCACGACACAACTCGTCGTTGGCGAATGCACACAACTGAGCTGACATTTGTGCCGCAGTCGTTGCCTTCCCTGCTCCAGGACGAGCCTCAAATGTGCCCACCCAGTAGCGACCTTCATGGTTAGCACGCTGACCTGGCGGCGACGCACCGATAAACGGACTTGGCCGGTAAGAATTGACGCGTCCATAGCTATTATCACCGTACGTGGGCTGCTGATCGAAAGCTGTTCCCGTCGTCAGCCAGCCTGTTAGGTCTCCTGTCTCGAAATCCCATGTCGTAGTCGTTAACGCACTCGAACCAGCGGCACCCACGATCGCCTGCTCACCGCTTAGCCCAACACTAAGACCGAATTGATCGCCCGGGTTGCCGTCTGGAGCCGTCAGCCGAACTTGTTGCTTCCATCCACTGCCGATCGCAACCACCTCGGTAATCAATATCTGTCGAGTTGGATCAAGGATGTAAGTGCTGCTGAAGGGCTTGCACGTAGAACATCCATATCCGAACCACGAAGCTGTCATCACTGGCACCGTCACTATTTCTCCGATGAATGTTACACTCCACGTGAAACCCTGATCGATTGATCCAGTGCGTCCAACCTCCAGGAGTCTGAATCCCAATGCCTCGATCGTCGATCCATCACCGTCTTGGCCGTTTGTTCCTTCCAGTGCAGCCTTGACTTCTGCCGCCGTAGCGCTGTAGCTGATTGCGCGTGTGATTCCAGTAATGCCACGTCGAGTTGCTGATAAACGGAAAGAGCCACTGATAAGTGGAGTGCTGGTGCGCAACATAATTCGTTGCTCCTGAGCCTCGAGGTGGAAGACGTAAGCAGCACCTTTCGCGAAGTATCGACGATCAAAGTCTGCGCTGTGGTATTGTTGCGCATTAAAGACACCAGCGTCAGAGAACGGAGCTCCGACGATAATTGTTCGTTTATCCATATCCAAGGCATGTCCAAACGCGTACGCTTGTTCAACAGTACGCTCGAGAATCTGATACTGCACACGGTCACTGGCGCGCAGAGTCGACACGAGTTTCCACAAACCATCCACACCTCGATGATAAACATACACTCTCTCCAATCCAGAAGCTCCCACGACTGCGATATCACCGAATATTGTCACAGCATTCGACCCTGCGTAATTGTGGTTAATGTCGTCTGTAGCTAGTGTGGGTTCATCAAGCCGTGTCTCCTCCATCCACCTAGCTGCTGACGTTAATCCGTCTCTTCGATAGAGATAAACGTACGCAGCGTCAGCACCTGGAGCACCGACGATAGCTCGAACCGGACCCAGACTCCCATCGATCGCCACAGAAGTTCCAAACAGCATACCAGGGACACAATCAGACGGAAAAACGGTGGCATCGCGCTCCCAGAATCCGCTTCGACGGACGAAGAAATGCACAGCCCCGCATTTAACACCAGCGTTGTTTTTCTCTAACGGAGAACCGACAGCAGCTACACTACCAGCATTGAAGATGCTAACAGAGCTGCTGAAATCACTTCGTGCTTGGGCTGACGATGGCTCTGGGTTTAAATGCGCCAGATACGAGCGCGCACCACTTCCACCATCTCCGTTATCCTTGATAGTAAGTGTTGACCACAAGTCTCCAGTCACGCTTGGCCAAATACCAGGCAGCGATAAACGCATCATCACAGTCTCATCAGGGTTCTCCACCACGAAGTCACTTGTTGTTTGTACAGTAAACGTATGTGTTAGGTCGTCCATGCCGTCAAAGAAGAGCTCTCCCGAGCTTGACGAGTAGTCAGACGTGCCAGCGTAGTCAAATACTGCGTCCACCCAGAGTGATCGTCGCTCGCTACTGCCATAGAACTGGTTTCTACCATTGGCTGTACCAACAGCATCAGCTGCGAGCCATCGTCCATTCCCCACCTGCGGGAAAGGCTCTTGACCCATAACATCTTTCGTGAAGAACACGGATGGAGATCCTTGCTTGCCGCTTGCGTCGAGACTCGACAACTTTCTGTACGGACCGATGTAAGGAATAATGGCGACGTACGTTGAAGCAGGCTGTCGGTCAGAGAAAGCATCTCCTGTGTCGTACTCGATGTAAAGCTGAGGGGCAACAGATACGTCCACCGCACAAAATCCTCCCAAGCGACTGCAACGCTGTACAGTGACGTCCAAACTGTCTCCTTCAAGCACGTTATATGTCTTGGCCGAGAAGCGCAGAGACATGATTCCTAGGTCCGCAACGAATGCACCTCCAGAATTTATTCCTGACACGTACGTATCCAAGTTGGGCGCTCCTATGACAGCGGTACGTTTGTGGACGGCAACTGCCGATCCAAACCAAGCGAAATACTGTTTCTTGCGCGGGAAAAACGATGCCTGTTCAGTCCATTTCCCATTGCCATCGCGAGTGAAAACGTATGCACTTCCACGCAACACAGGTGCCAAGTGGTTGATCCACTTCACAGTTACTTCGCCTCCCTTAAGCTGCGTGTTGTCAGCCTCTAGCAGCGGCATCTCGCCAGAACTTCCAGCAAAAGTCAAGTACCACGTATATCCCTTAGACGCGCTTGGGCCATCACGGCGTACAATAACGTTCGTCAAGTCAAAATACTTTTCCAAGATGGCCTGAAGTCCAGACGAGCTGATGTCGTACGCAATTGCTCGTGTCTCCACTCGTTTAATAGTCGTCACTTTTGTTGGGTCCTCTCCAGCGTTGGATCGTAGGTAGCTTAGCGTGAATGAGCCGCCTTGAATCACGTTTGCAGTCGCCAAGACGCTAGTAGTGAGAGCTTGCACTGCCTTCCGTATTGTTCGTTCACCCTCGTAGAGCTCATGAGCACCGACAATAATGCTATCTTTTGCCACCGCAACGCTTGTTCCAAATCGATCACGTGCATGCATATCCGACGCGTAAAGAGTTTGTTGCAGCACGAAGAAAATGTCATTGCTGCTGCGTCGAACGAACACGAGTACCAAACCACTTTCCCCTGCATCAACTGCGCCGTCCCGGCGATACGTATGTCGATGTGATCCAACAACCAGCGTGTATGTAGAGATCATATCCAGGTCCAAGGCATTTCCAAAGCGATCTCCTGGCTGCATTTCAGGGAAGACTTGCATCAGCATTTGGCGACTTTGGAAATATCCGCCAACCAGATCAAACACGAAGACAGCTCCACTACTGGAAGCGTAACCAGGGGCTCCAACAACCACGGTAGTTGTTATAGTCCCTGAAATCGCCACAGATTCTCCAAATCGGTCGCCACTCGTGATCACGTTAGGTGCAGCGCTGAGCATTTGAAAGAGTAGCCACTTATCGACTCCATTGAACTGATAAACGAAGACGCGCCCTTCTTCGTTATAAGCTCCAGGAGCTCCCACAACTGCGAATGGGTCGGAGAGCGCAACTGCGCCACCATATTCACGTATATCGTCGACTTGAGCAGCCGGTGGGGAGAGTTTTGTATACTCCGACCAAGTGCTTAGCTTCTTGTCTCGTGCGAAGATGTAGGCAGCGCCGCATCGAAGTCCCTTGGCACTCGACCCATCGCTCCGAAACGTACCCGCGGAATACTCATGCATTAGAGCACTTCCAGTGCCAGCACCTTTGGTCAATGCACTTGAGTCAACGACCAGGTCGGGAATATTACCTGAGTCATCTCCATGATCACCTGCCCGTAAGGTAAGTCCGATCTCGACCCCCGAACACAACTTAGTGAAGGAAGTATCGACTTGAACCTCGCCATAATCAACCGACATCACTGTAGCGATAGCAGACTGCAGTTCTTGCATATTGGCATCGAATGCAACTGGATTCGATGCCTTCCCATTGAAAAGAATGCGCAAATATCCTCCATCCGCATCACACAACAGTGATTGCTTCTCAAAATCACCGAAGATTGCTGCAGCAGGTGCGCCTACAAGCAGCGTGTTACCCTGCAGACTCACACTGGAGCCAAATAAATCTCCACCACGGGTATCATGTCCTGCGATCGTGCCACCTTGTTGTTTCCAGTCGTTATTACCGCGTGTGAAAACTGCCACCATGCCAGCTGATCCACCAGGCAGTCCAGCGTTGGTGCTTGAACTATCAGCCGTCAGTGCCGACGGCTCGTAACCACCAACTTGGACCACAACACGAGCGTTTGTGCCTTTCAGCTTGGTAATGACAGGCACAAGTGCAGGTAAATTCCCCGATGTGTCTATCACAGGCCCATAGTCGTTCTTGGCATTTACTTGCACAAATGTGACTGTCCAGGAGTATCCACCATAAATATTCATAGCGTTAGTACGGCGGACAGTGACATCATTCACTGACACCAATTTCTCCAGCGTCACTTCAACGTCATGATCACTCGCACCCACAGGAATATCATCGGTCTCATCGTTTGGGAAGATATCCGTGCGGAACTGGAGTCTGAAGAACCCAGACAAACGACCCTGACCGTCACGCTCTGTGCGTACCGTCAAATCCGCACCATATCCAGTCAATAACACACCCTGTGGCAATAGCTGGAGGACATTGTAAAGTGTATCACTCGCCGTGAACGTAACACTCCACGTATACGTTTCCATCGCGCTTGGTGAAGATCGCGATATACTCCAGACATTCAAGTGTAAATCCTGTGTCAAAATGGTCGTTAGCTCTGCTTCTTCAACATTGTACTTGATGTTCCGCGTGATAAAATTGCCCAGTTGTAGCGTCATGGTACCCCCGAGCGTAGTGGAAGGCACCGAAATCACTGCTGCTGACCCTCCTCTGCCGTCTCCAATAGACGCTGATCTTCCTGTTAGCTGACTGCTGCTCGTCACTGTCAATGCGTCAAGGGGGCCTTCGGCGTAAAGGAACGTAATATGCCACACGTATCCATTACTGCAAGCACAGTACGTGTTTGGCTCTCGCGTCACGCTGATTGTCTGAAGACCAAATCCCAAATCCAATTCCAAGGCTACACTCATTTGAGTGGAGTCAGCATTGAATGGGAGACGGCGGGTTGGTCCGATAAATCCAAGTTTCAGATAAAAAAAGCCACCGATGGTCTCTCCAGGGGCAGCCGTGCTTGTCAGAATCTGCACCGCTGGTTGCTGCTTCGCTGTGGTCTGAAGAACCTGAATTTCGTTGACGAAGGTTTCTGCATCACCCAAAGCCGTCACGATCTGAACAGCGGCAACGGGCTGACTTGCACCAGGCCCACCAAGCACGAGTGTATCGCCATCCACGTCAACGCTGGAGCCTAAACGATCTCCACTCGCGTAAGGCGAACTCCGTAATCCATAGACCGCGGAAGAAAGCATGTCGAAATATGCGCTGGTTTCAAGCGCTGTTTGGTTGTATAGTGCACTAAAGTTGACCCTGTAGTCAAATCCAAGACGATCCACAACGAGATCTGTGAAAGTCGCTCTCCCGAAAACCACAGGCTTGACTGTATCACCAAGTAGTCGTCCGCCAGGAGGATTCAAATGGAGATCCACGCTTTGCGTTGGCGCAACGTTTGCATTGGCTGTGCACGTTAAAATCCGAGCACCGTTGAGCTCCAGAGCAGCCGTGCCAGCGTAGTCCAAAGCAAGTGCGGTGTCTCCTGTCTTAATGGTGTATTCAAACCGCAACGCCGAACTGGAATTACCACTCACGTAGACACCATATCGCGTGATCGTAGTAGCCGCAGACGTTGACAATGACGAAACCGGACTTGGCTGAAATCGTAGTCTTGGCGTTGGGCCTTGTGTACCCAGTGGGCCTCTATCGATCACCACACAAGCGCTAAACGTCACCTCTATTACCACTGTATCCGAGACTTTGTAGAGACCGTCAGGAGACACGAAGTTTGTCGATACAATGCTGGGCTTGCGGCCGTTCACTTGAAGATTCTTGTTGTAGCTGAGACTGCCTTGAGTAAACGGGTATGGGAGATTGACATCTGCCAGCGTCGTTGGGTTCGTAGACAGATGTAGGATCGCGGTCGGAGTCGTATCATTCAAACTAATCGTCGAGTCAAGCGAGTGGTGATCCACATATTCCATATGCACAGAGTAATCTCCCTCTTGAACCGTGTAGATGAATGTGAGCACAGTACTACCGCTACCAGAGCTATACATCGCCTTGCGTGGCACCGCTCCCATATCTAACCAGAGGAAAGGAGCTCCCTTCACTACGACGTGTTGGCTGAAAGACACTGTGAGTGCGATTTGATCTCCACAACGATAGACCCCGTTCGCAGCGGGTGACGAAACACTCAGGACGGTAGGGATCTTATTCCCATTCACGTTCAATGACACTCCAAGTGACGTCGGAACAGGGAGCGTCAGCACCGCATTTGTCATGGGTGTAGTCGAGAATCTCTTAATGGAAGATTGGCCACTATTGAGCGTCAACGCGCTCTGGTCGATGTACATAAGATCAGTAGCCACATCGCCTGGTTCCACGGTATACTTGAATAGCAGTAGATGTCGGTCGTTATTCGCGTAACCTTGGCACAAGACAGGTTTCCCACCCTTCATAGTGTTAAGTAACAGCACAGGAGCCTTTTCTGGGTATGTACTTGGTGGCGGCTCGATGAACACTTCCAAATCCATCTTGATAATGATTTCAATCACATCTCCAACAACAAACGAGCCACCATTAACCGTAGGAGCTGTTGTAACCGTATAGACGCTTAAAACTTGCGGGGCACTTGTATCGATCACAATGTTTGCAGGCACTAAACTGATGCCTGTAAGCGACAGATCTGCACTTTGCGCGTTGTAATTGATGATCTCGCAGCTCGGTGCTGTGCATATCACTGCGCTATCATCAAACTTGTCTAGTCCAGAGATGGTTTCCCCATCCTTTACGATATAGAGGAATACCAGTGTTCTCGAGGAGCTGCCAGAAGCGTATGGCACGATGCTGCCCGTGTTAATCTTCAGCGCTGGTGGCGTACTTCCCGACAGCGCAACCTCGTCCGAAAATGTGAGAGACAAAGTGATAATCTGCTTCGTTCCATACGACCCTGTGGACACGTCGGCTGCCAACTTCGTTATTGTTGTCACAAATGACAATGCTCGATCCACAATGATCTGGGGGCTCAAAGATGGCGGATCTGGCAGCGTCAAGTACGCATCCAGCGTGGGAGAGCTCGAAGTTCGCCGGATCGTCGCACCATTAAGCACCAAAGCCGATCTCGAACGATAGTTCACTCCGTTGGGGGCGGTGTCCCCCAAACTCACAATGTAAGAGAAAAGTAAAGACAGGCTTCCATTGCCTGACTTGTACACAGCCTGGCGATTGTAGGATCCAACATCCATTAGCAGTGTAGGCGTGCCTTTCGTTGTGTCCACAGTCACTAGAGCCGAGAAGCTGATGCCGATCACAACTTCATCACCGCGTGTGACGGTCGTAGAGGGCGCGGATGATACAGAAATCCTTGTAACAGTCGGAGGAAGCCCATCGATGGTCAACTGAGCATTGTTCGCCAGGGCCTTGCCTGAACTTGTAGCATCCGCCAACGATAGTACAGCAGAAACTCCTATTGTCCCCGTGGATCCTACAAGCGAACGAGTGATAGTGCCACCGTTCAGACGAAGTGCCTGATCTCCCCGGTAATTCAGGAAACCGCTTCCTGCAGTGTCGCCTGCTGAGACTCGATAGACAAATATCAGCACTTTCGAGCCACTACCTGTTGTATAACCAGCAGGACGCTTGATCGGTCCAGTCTCGAGAAAAATACGTGGGTATCCTGTCACGCTGACTGGTTTGGTAAATGTGACCAAAATCTTGATCTCGTCTCCAGGAGCGTAGATGCCGTTGCTGGTGGCACTTGTCACGCCCACCGTCGCGTCAATGGTTGGGATGGCGGTGTCAATGACGATATTGTTTGCACTGGAAAGCTTGACGGGCACCGCTGTCATTGACAAGACCGCATCGGTGGTCGGACGGTGAGAGAAATGCTTGATGAAGCCACCATTTACGTTAATACTCGCTGTCACGTCCAACTTCACTGTCGCGTCACCATTCTGAACAGTGTAAATGAAAACCAAAATGTTAGTGTTGTTTCCGCTGGAAAAAACTGCGTTACGCGTCCCCCCTGTGCCACCGACGGACGTAAGCGCCACTGGCAACAGCGGGCTGCCATACACTGACACAGGCTGCGAAAACTGCACGTTCAAATTGACCTGTTGTCCTGTGCCGTATTCGCCGTCTCCTGGGGTCGGACATGACACGGATGTGATCACTGGAGCTGTCGTCTCGATCACTACCGCGCTAGTCCCAGCAAGAGAATTTGTGCTGCCTAGTGCCGGCAGCGTGAGGATCGGAGTTTTACCGTTTCGGTCCGTGATCTGTCCTCCATCCAACGACAGAGATATCGTAGATGTGTATTCCAAGTCCGGAGTGTTGTCTGTGGCCACGACTTCATACTCGAACACGTAAGTACTGGACCATACAGTAGTTGTTGCGACAGCTACAGCTTTGCCATTCGCTCCAGCTCCATTGACCGAAGATGCCAGCTCCAGTGTCGGTGCACCCTTGATTGAAACCTCATCCGAGAACGTCACTTGAATCGAGACACGCGCGCCGACACCGTAGGGCATCGGATACGTTGAGCTGATCAACGCGC
This sequence comes from Phytophthora nicotianae INRA-310, assembly GCF_000247585.1. Classification (NCBI taxonomy): domain Eukaryota; phylum Oomycota; class Peronosporomycetes; order Peronosporales; family Peronosporaceae; genus Phytophthora; species Phytophthora nicotianae. The sequence goes on along the minus strand of NW_008649005.1, from coordinate 128,667 downwards.
GTATATTCCCAACGGTCAGTAGGGAAGCTGCTGAGGTATCAACAACGATACTGGAACTCACTGAGGCGCTGGAGACCAGAGCTGCCGTGACGGCTCCTGTCTCAAGTGAAGAAACCACGTTACCACCAGAATCGAGTAGCGCCACGATGGGTTGGATTTCGTTCGGCTGGCCATCCAGAACACCATCAGAAAGATTGCGCTGCAAGAGTAACGCCACAGGGTTGCCCGTGAGAATGTCAAATGTGTCTGAAACCTGAGAAATGGTCGTTTTCTTCCACGTGTTCTTGCCTGGCACCTTAGTGTATAGCGTAAAGCGCAACGAGTATCCATTCCCAGCTTTGTCGATTTTTAGGCTGCGGAACGTCGCCACTCCCTTCTGTACTCTAACAATGAGTCCATCAGCTGGCGTAAGTATTCCACGCGACGGGTTAGCAACAATAGCCACGCGAACTTTGCTTGAACTATCCGCCTCGAGAACGTTACCACCGGAGTCGAGAAGCTTGAGCACAGGCTGAATAAGAAATGCCTTGCCACCGGTTGCCTTTCCTAGTGAAGTGTTGAACTGAAGCCTACTGCACTCACCTGCCGCAACAGTGAAAGGGTTGGTGACCACTGTACTCCCGCCTTCAAGCACCAGATCCGTCGTATAACGCAGTTTGTACGGCGACCCCGCAACGTCAATAAATGCACCACGGAATCGAGCGATGCCGCCGACAATCGATACGTTCAGCAGGGCTGCCGGCTGCAGGATACCTCCAACAGGATTCACTTCGATCGCAATTCGCACAGAGCCCTCTGTTACTGTCGTCACAACATTGCCGCCCTTGTCCACCACTCCAGCAGTTGGCTGCGGCAAGAACGGTGTGCCACCATAGGCCGTACTGATATCTGCAAGAATCGCAAGCCTGTACCTGGGACCCACGACGACATCAAACGACGATGTTTCTGTCCGCACGCCATGATAATAAGACGAGAATACGAGAGTGAAGCCCACATTTGCCTCGTTAATGTACAGTCCTGAACAACGCGCAATACCGTTTTCGAAAGTGAACGCGCTTCCCACGGGATAAATAATTGCGAATCTAGACGGGTTGTTGCCGATACTTACAGTCACTGAGCCGTCATTCTCGGCAGTGAGAATGTTGCCGTTGTCGTCGGTCAGTGCCAGCACTGGCTGCACAGACAGCGGTTCTCCTGCTATGGATGTGAGAGGCTGCACAAGGACCGTCAGTTGCTTCGCCGATACTCCCAGCAGGAGCAAGTAAACGGCGACGAGCAGCACACACGTAAACTGGACACGCCTGCATCCTGTCATCACAGCCAACAGCGAGCAACTCTGGTCAGTCAGTCAGTCAGTCACTTGCACATCAGGAGTCCACACCAAACGTGCTGCAAATAAAGATTTGATTCAGGATCTTCGGACGCGACCGTTCGCAACAAAACGTCACGATCCTTTGCTTTTGACGTGCTTGTCGCCACTTGACGCTGCCTGTTGTTACTTGGTGTAGAAGCCGTTGTAGTCAAGTCTTGTGCACAGGTTCGACAGATGTGAGTTTTGCTGCCAAGCACGACACAACAGGTAACAGTCAGAAGAAAATAACCATCAGCAAGGTAAGGATCTCCTGTACCTGTAAAAGCGACCGCCGCAGCAATTGCTGCATGAACTCGCCCAGCAGCGAGTCAAACTGGTTCTCTAGGTCGTTCGTCATTCTCACGAAAGGGTTTTCCTCGTCGCCTTCACGCTCCGTCAGCGCACGCTTCACATCGTCCGACAGCTCTCTAATACGAGTTCGTCGCATGTCAACCTGCGAGGACTGCCTACGTTTCAGCACGCTACCTCTCTTCTTGCCGCCGAACGTTCCCTTCTGACGCTGGTAGCTCGCCAGAGCGACTTCCGCCTCTTCACGCGCCTTCTTCTCAGCTCGTCGATCCCGCTCAGCTTCGCGTTCGGCCTTAATGGTCTCTTCATCCAGGAAATATGGCCGTGTGTAGCTCTCGATGCTGTTGGCGAAGGTCATGCACACCATCATGAGCCTCGTAAGGACGCGCAACAGGTCCGGGTCCGTTAGCAAGCACTCCTTCAGACAAATATCCAGAAATTCGCCCTGGAACTCCAAAATGTCGTCCACAGTCCCTGCACTTGCTAGCTGCTGCTGGAAATCGTGCCAACGAGGCGAAATCACCTCAAACATCATGTAGTACACGAAGTTCTGCTGGAAGTGCAGCATTCTCTGTCGTAGACAGAACGACGGTCCAAGCGCAGCACGTAGGGACAGCTCTTTGGTCGCCTGGTGGTTCATCCAGGCGTCACAGAGCTGGCGTTCCACGTGTTTGCAAAAGAAAATGTGGCGGAATATCATCTGATACTTGGTCAACGCACCGCACGAGATCACGAGTGACAACGGCCACTTGACGTTGTAGTCGAGCGTGAATGCATCAATGACTTTATAACCGGGGTGACCAATTGATGACGACTCGAACGTTGTCAGTGAATCTCTGGGGCCTTTTTGAGCGCGTTGGTGGATTGCTTCCATGTGGGAGATGAGGTTGTGTGGCGACAGGAAGCACTGTAAGTCATCCTTGTATGGATCTGACGAGCATGTAGACGTTTGAAGCGACAGGTGCAGCAACGATTCCAGACGCGGTAACGACAGTTTGTCAGCTCGAAGCTTGAGCTCGACTTCAGCGATGTCCATAAAATCGACAAAGAAATCACCTTGATCCATCAGGAAATAGTGCTTTAATGAGATCAGTCGGTTCTGGAGGTCGTTCTCCCGCACGAACAGGTCTAACAGCACGCGACTAGCAAAACCGTGCGCCTTGTCAATCAGCTCTTCGTATACTGATTCACTCGAAGAGAAGACTATCTCCCCTGCGAACGGACAGTCCACCTGACGACTGCACGTACGGAAGACATTGAGGTACTTGCCAGCGGTCAGGATTTTCTGTGCGACCCGGGAAAGGAACAGCGGGACTTGCGAAGAGCGTATAGTGTAGCGACTCTGCCAGTATGTCGAGTATGGGTTATCTTGCACGTCCTCTTTGCTTACTTGATCATCTCGCCGAATCATAAATTCATCGTATGGATCCACAAGATCTCCGTGGTATATCCATCGTTCTACCATCTTTAAATATGGCACACTGGCGCGCTCCATGAGGAATGAGAACACCTTGCGTGCATTGGAATCACCTGCCAGCGACGACATGCTTCGCTGAATCTCAGAAAGTAGCGATCCGCCACCGATAGTTTTACGACAGCCGTCCACCAGCAAACTTAGCATCTCCAACGTCCTCAAGCTTGGCTGTACGTTGTACCACAGCTTCTGAATGGTGAACGGAGCTGCTCCGTCTGTACTCCTCGTTAAGTGTTCCAGCTGTCCAACCATGATTTTATACTCCTTCACCAACGTTTTCAGTGCTGCGCAAAATGCGTGGCTCACTTGGCCATACTCATATCGAGAGAACTGCTCAATGTAGAGTGTTAGTTTCAGGTAGAACTCGCCCAGGGGTAGACACCGTGATGCCAACGTCAGGAGGGACGGATCCATACCAGGTTGGTTCAATCCGAACTTGAACGCACGCGTTGATCTTGCGGCATCAACACGACGAGTTTCGGTGACAGCTAGTTTAATATAACGGCCTTCCACTCCCAACAGGACGTATAACAAGTCGTCCACAATAATGGATTCTTGTACTGAAGGAGGGTACGTAGACAACGGGGGCAGGTTCAAATCGCCATCATCTGCCGCGTGGTGTCGCTTGGCTTGCGGCTGTACAAAAGCCTCACCGGTGAGATAAGGGCGTTCTCGATTCCATTCCGGGTCGTATGGCAAGTTCGACTTGGTGATCTTCCACACTTGCATAGTATCATTAATGCCATCATTTTCCTTGCTCAGAACAACTGACGGGGTGTGAGCGCCTGCTGAATCATCCTGGCCATATCGATCGGGGCGTACAGAAAGATAGAGTTCAGCTGTATTCATCTTAAACACCACACTGTCGCTCGTTGCAACCGCTTTCTGCTGCCCCCACAGTCTGCTAGCAGCGTCCACGGACTGGAACGTATCTTGGTTATTAACAGGATAATCCTCACGACCTTCAATAGGATTCACAAGTCTCCACTTTTCGCTGTTGGAAATTACTGGCCCTTTCTTCGTGGTTAAACTCTGCGTAGCTGGATCCACCGACAAAAACTGTCCTTTGCAGCTCCCTCCGACGCAGTATAACGACACAATATCCGAATAATGAACTTCTCCACAGTCCGAACGTAGCGTCGTGTTTTGCAGCACGAAAATCTGATCGTCGTCGCCATCCAATCCATCGCCACTCACGTCAATCTGCACAATAGTCGACGGTCGTAAAGTACGTGCAATCCCGGCTGATCCACCTGTTCCTGTACCTGATCCTGTCGGTCTCGGCGGCAAGTGCGACGACGTTTGAGACTGATAGTTACCATCCTTGACTGCCGATATCCTCAGACACTGGCGACTGCTTAGTCGCAGTCTGATAGGTGAGTTGTAGAGGATCTCTGCTCCACAGCTCGAAGGTTCTCTTTGCTCCTCGCTTCGTTCTCGATGGGAAGTCCGTGTCGAGGCTGCCAAGGATGGCAACGTGCTAGTGCTCGACGCTGAATACATGGAGTGAGTCGCCACGAAGCTCGCACCTCCGTACTGAGACGACGCAGCAGGCGATGGGTCACTGGAAGCCTGTGAGCCCAGCAAACTGTCGACGCGACTTAGCATGGCTCGGTGTGGGGATAACTGGCTACTCGGATTCAAATGTTGCGCTTGTAAATCAAAGCGGCCGCCATTGGGTGCGAACTCGACGCTATTGCTGCTGACGCTGTAGAAAGAGGAGGACCGTGGAGTGCTGCGTGTGCTGCTGTGGTTTGTGGGTGTCGTATTGCTTGTATTGGCGGTGCTTGTATTGAGACCTGGCGAGGTGGCTGAGGTCTTGCTCATCGCCTGGCGCTGCTTCTCTATCTCCAGACGCGTCCTGGGCGACAGCGGGTCGTCGTCCTTGAGCTCTACATGAAGAGACGAAGAGCGGGTCGAGACACCGCCGCCGCGTAACTCGCTGAAGGTCGGAGCACGGCCTCCAGCACGCAGAGGACCAGACGTCGCCGACTTGGAGGACAGCGAGCGGCTGCGCGTATCCACAGGAGGCGGCGGCGGAGGCGGCGGAGGCTCGTCCTGCATCTCTGTGCGCTTTTTGAAGTGCGCGCGGAATCGACTGGCTAAGTACGAAAGTGAAGGTTCTCATTTAAGTTCGATACGATTGAAGAATAAAATACGAAATTGGAGACTTCTGCTACGTGGCTACGTGACTCATGCGGGTGCGTGGCTCTGTCTGGTGTCTGTGGTCTCTATTGAGAGGTTATCCTCTATGAGGCGCTAACTGAGTGATTCTGGGACGTTCTTCGGTCAATGCTGAGCAGCTCCCAGTCTCCGTCGGTTTGGTGCTGTCTATGGTGCTGCTGTGGCTCGTAGGCGCCATGTTCACGCCTGCAGAGGAGAAAGGCGGCATACTAGCGCTGTCCGTTGCAGAGTAAGTGAACCGCAATTGCTACTGTGTAGATAAAGGCCTCTTTTTTAATGGAGTGATGTGAATAGTGTCATTCTACGCCACATTCGTCCGTGGGTCTACCTCACTGCGGGCTTCTACCACCCGTACATCGTACAGGTGAGCTGCTAGGCTCGCATAAACAAGACCATGATTTTAATGCTAACTCGAGCGTCTATCACTGCAGCTGGTGTTCGTTTTGCCATTAGCCTTCGGTTTGGCCAAGCGGGTGGAGCCTGATCTTGGTGCTCTTAACCTCGTGCGATTGCTGCTGTTCGCCAATACGGCAGCGGCAGTGGTGATGTTTGTCAACCTCTTCATCCTCTATATTATCTTCCGAAACCCCATCTACCTGTACGAGATCCTTGCAGGTGTATCCTCCAGCATGATTCCTGTATCTGACGGCATGTTGCTGATGTAGGGAGGCGAGCTTTTCAGGATTTACGGGTGGAATCGCGGCGCTGCTGGTGGCCTACATGAAGCCGACGCCGTTTGCGACAGCTCCCCTGTTCCCTGGCGTCCCGCTTCGTGTACATTGCTCGTACTGTTCGATTCGGATAGCTCTGTCATGCGCTAACTATTGTGAATTCTGTCTGTCAGTTCTACCCGCTGGTAGCATGCATTGTTTTTTGCTTCTGCACGATGGCTGGTATGGCCTTTACTGCTGTCCCGGCAGTTAGCTTGATGCTCGTGAGTGCTGGACCATTCTCGGTGCTCGGTGGTTACTTTGGTTGGTACTACCTCCGCTTCCTGAACAAGAACCGTGACCAGACCGTTGGCGATGTGTCGGATGAGTTCGCGCTGGTTGTGCTACTTCCTGACTTTTGCATGTACGTATCGCTGAGCTGTAGATTTATCGCTTAAAAAATTGCTAATTGTACTACGTCATGCCTTAACAGACCACTTGTAAGCCCGCTCGCCAACTTCTGCTTCAGCGTGGTCAAGCTCTGCGGATTCTTTAAGAAGCGCGCAGCCCAGAAGCCCAAGATGCTTCCGATCCTCACGGTACGTTCGACGACAGCAGTCGTCCTAGGATATTTTTTAATGGTGGATATTGTGCGAATTCTGCAGGAAATCAAGAATGACCCGATTGCTGAACGCCGAAAGTGGGTGCACCATCACATGAAGATCTCTTTTCTTTCAGTGGTCTAACAAAGCTGATGTCTTCCGTAGAGCTCGTGCGATGAAGGCTCTGGATGAGAAGCTGGCGAAGCTTGCTCACGCCCGAGACGATACTGGTGCTTCGTCATTATTGTCTGTGGAAGTTCGCGACGACGAGAATTAAAGAATGTTCAACGCTGCTACCTAGAGAGGATGGCGGCGATGGTTAGACAGACACCCGACAGGTCCAATCCATGCGGTTTGCCTGGTTATACACTTGGATATGCGTTTGGACTTTCATTATACCCAATACTGTGCTACCCAGGTTGCGGTAGCACTGTGTGGCTTTGGTAGGAGTGGAAAGCACACAATCGTTGCGTTTGGAGGCGGTGATACAGCCTCTACATCGAGACTACGATACTCAACAATTTGTTCAGGAAACACGTCCTCTAGATAGCATGCGTATGCGTTGGCCATCTCAAGCCAGTGATCGAACTTGTAGATATACTTGTTGATAACGCCAAAATGAGCGTGAAGAAAGCGGTACAGGAACTGAAGTGATGCTGCACGTGCGTGGTTATCAATACGCCATGCCATGATGCTACTGTTATACCCACCTTGACGCTGTTCATTTGCCATTTGATCCGTCTTTAGCAAACCCAGAACTCCCGACGGAGGCGACCACATGAACAGTTCAACCAGATCGCCTACGACAACAGTGTCGAGATCCAAATACAGGCATCGCGAGTGGCCTAGCGATCGAAATTTTGCAGTCATCGCACTGGAGAATAGTTGGCATTTGTTCCACCATCCTTTCCAGCCTCCATCTAATGCCAGAATCGTTAAATTCTCATGATGGTCGATGCCCTCGGCATTGTCGGTCAGACAGACGAATGCCACGTGCAGTGCTCCACAATAGCGCATGACGGAATTGTAGAGCCTGTTAACGTACTCAACCCCATACTTGGAGCCCCACTTGATACAAACAACAGTGACTCCATTGCCTTCGCTCGCTTGATTGCATAAAATCTTCTCACTGTCATCACAGTTGAGTCTATCCGTCCGTAGCTCTTGGTTCACTCCATTAAAAGACAAGACTGCTCGGGCCAGTTCGCCGGGCATGCTCTCCTTAACAATATCTGCACCAATATCACGTGTCAGATACCACCAATACACACAAACAGCCTCACTCTGTCGCCCGAGTTTCCGCAGTAGCATATTTCGATTGTAGTGCGCCTCTGCAAAGTCCGGACGCAGCGCTAGAGCCTGCATGCAGAGCTCCAGTGCCTCCTCCAGACGACTCGCGTCTAAAATGGCCAGTTGTGCCGCTAGATTGACCTGCACCTCGACGCACTCAGGCTCCGTCTGCAAGATCTCTTGATACAAAGCGATGGCATCCTGGTGTTGTCCACGCTTGGCCTCCGTAGCAGCGAGCTCGAACAGCCACTGGAGTCGCCACTTCAACCTCTGCATGTCGTCTTCAGGATTGTAATCGGCAACCGTCACCTCTTCCAGAATACGTAGCGCCCGTCGATAGTGAGCTGCTGCACTGGCATACTTGCCTGAAGCCGCTAACAGTGCAGCCAGCTTCGCGTGCCAGCGAGCGGTATCGACCGATCCGCTTGTTGCGATCCTGTTTCCAGCCATCAGGTTGAAGCAAAGTAGCACCAGAGCTCCAGTGTAACTTGAGAAACCACCAAAAGATCATCCCAAGCTGAAGTTTTGGGACATAAATGTGGATCAGAAAAATCCCCTTGAAAATGAAATACAACCCGCACGAGAGACAACAAAGTTTAAAAAAGACAGCGAAACGTAAATGACACCCGAGAGCTGAACAGTCTCGACAAAACCTGGGATGAATCCACTGCTCTTTGACATCGATGAATCGACGGAGCCGGACTGGCCCGTAGGCCCGCTGCTGTCGGACCGCATGTCGGTGCTGTGCCTCAAGGCCGAATACGTGGGCAATGCGAACCCCAACTTCATGCAAGGCATCGATTCACTAAAAACGCGCGCTATGAGGCGCTTCGACGCGTTCGCGGAGATGGCAACTGCTTCTTCCGGGGCTTCATCTTCGCACTATGCGAGCAGCTATTGCCGACTGGAGGTGCTGGGGCGAGGACAGCAACGCAGCACTACGCAGTCGCATTCAGGATAAGATCCAGATGAGCAAGAGCGAACTGATGGCTATCGGATACAGTGACGTGGCCATCGACGCATTCTGGGAGACGTTCGTGGACTACTTAGCAGCCATGGAGACACGTTCGCACGCGGAGCTAGTACAAGATTTCCAGACAGAGGGAGAGAATCCGAGTACTTGGTCTGGTACATGCGGCTGCTCACCGCCGGGTACATGAAGAAGAACGCAGAGACCTTCCAGCCTTTCATTGACGGTCTGTATCCGGGCCAAACGGTGGCACAGTTCTGCGCTGCAGACTGCCGATTGTTAAGGGATGAGGAAGAGAACTAACGAGTTGCTGTTTGGTTAGGTGGAGCCTATGGGGAAGGAGTGCGACCAGCCCCAAATTGCAGCATTGACAGAGGCGCTCCAAGTCGGGGTCAAGATTGAGTATCTGGACGGAAGTGCCGGACCTGGGGAGGATCTGCAGAGCTACGTGTGTTCACCCACAGTGGAGTCAACCACGCAGCAAGAGCCTGTGTCAATCACGCTACTGTATAGACCGGGACACTATGATATCTTGTATCCGCGCGAGTCTGAAGAGAAGGAGGCAGAATAGCCAAGAGCGCTGGCGATCTCAACACCATAGCTTTTTTTTTTGCATCTGCCTCATATTTCTCTCACTCACAGACGTCCTGCTATCTGCTGCATGCACTCATGGGACAGTGACGACTTGACTATACGTGGGCAAGCTCTCTCTCCTTGCGCCCCTATTGCTTAGGATCCCAACTCTACTTGGCCTTGTTGGCGAGTGCCACATCCTCAGCCGCAACCGAGTAGGCGGCACTGCACAGCTGCGCCACGTTGGTGATGTTCTTGCACACGCAGGCGGGCAGGCACACGTAGTAGCACAGCTAAAGCGAAAACAACAAGACGAATGTGTCAGCACTATTGCAACCGACACAACGTAGAATTGGCAACGCACCTGCATGACGGGGACGTTGATGAATGGAATCAGCAGCGTGGGGTCGAAGTGAAGCACGTAGAGCAGGATGTAGAACAGCTCAGTACCCACGCAGCAGAAGCCGAAGAACGGGTAGCAGCCGTAGTAGAATCGCAGCAGGAAGTTGCGCTCGGCCGCGACCACCTTGTGGTGGCCACGACTCGAGTACATGTGGTACCAGTGGCTGGAGAAGTCGAGGATCAGCAGGTACATGAAGACTAACATGTACTGCGGGTACAAGTGGGACAGCACCACGAGCAGCCCGGCGGTCGAGCAGCGATCCGTGACCATATCCAGCACAGCGCCGAACGTCGAGCCTGTAGTAGCAATACAATACGGGTTAGAAGCGTCCTGCGTTCTCCCACAAGGCTTAACGCGACTGTACATTGGTCGCAGAGGCGCGCGAAGAAGCCGTCGAAGTAGTCGAAAGCTGAAGCTGAGCGCGTAGCACAGCACGCTGGCCTTGTAGTCCGTGAGTGCCACCGCCAAGCTGTAGAGCGACAGCACGACGCGCGTGTAGCCGATGAGGTTGGGCACGTAGAAGAACACGCCTGTCACGGGTGCGTTGCTTGCTTGGGCTCAGCCATGGCCGCAGTTGTCCTCCTTTTTCGTGACCGAATTCTCAAAGGGGGGTTTATCCCCTTTGAGAATTCGGTCACGAAAAGGGGAAAGTATTAATATTAATATTACATTTGTAGTACTTTTCTTTAGTACTACGTCGTCACGCATTCTGATTGGCCAGGAAATGCAACCATAATAACTTAGTTCTAAAATCTCGTCGTCACGCATGTTGATTGGCTGGGATGCCATTCAGACGAAAAAAACCCATTAATATTTTAATGGGTTTTTTTCGTCTGAATGCCATCCAACGGCAAAGCAATAGCTTTGCCGAATCAGATTCTGTCTGATAAATGTCCTTTTATAATCCAAGTGCACGGTGATTGGCTAGTCACAAATCGATTAGATCGTCACAAATTGATCAATTATGAAAGGATTTACCTTTTTAATTTGATATGTGCACAGCCGGCGCTGATTGGCTGATACACAAATCGATGCGGGGTCCCGCGTCGATGTTTGAGATTTTATTTTAGAGGGCATACTGAAACCAAGATGTGGGTCCCCGAAAAAAATAATCCGCCTGCCGGTTCTTAACGGGTACTTAACCCGCATGTTTGCCACATTTAACTGATACTTATCAGAGTCAGACCGGATCTGATTCGGCAGCAAACTTACTGTAAGGTTTGCGTTTTTTACGAGCAACTTATCATCGCGATTTTTCAAACAACACTCGGGGAACATTAGGAAGAATCAGGCGTACAGTCGCCTTCAGTCTCCGTGTACGGAAGCCTTCTTCGATCAAGCGTCGCGCATGACCGTCTATAGCTGGGGCCGCGGCGAAGACGGCCAGCTGGGTCTCGGAGACACGAGCGACCAGCACCGCCCCGTTCCTATCGATGCACTGGCCGAGCGGCGCATCGTGCAGATCGCATGCGGCAGCGGCCACACCGTCGTGCTAACGGGTACGTTAACGTAAAAGCGTCCATACAACAATCAAGGTAATGAAGTCTTAACTAACTTACCGCTGTGTACCGAGCAGAAGAAGGAGAAGTATACACATGGGGACGTGGCGACGACGGGCGCCTGGGCCACGGAGACAACGGCTGGAAATTCGTGCCGCGCCTCGTGGAGGAGCTTCGTGGCAAGAACATTCGCCAGGTCACGTGCGGCAGTTACCACACGGCAGCCGTGACGGTCTCAGGCGACTTGTATACGTGGGGTGGCGGCATGTATGGCAAGCTGGGTCACGGTAACGAGACGGGTCACTCCACCCCATTCCTAGTGGAGACGCTTAAGAGCATGCAGGTGCGGCAAGTGGCCTGCGGTAGTCGCCACACGGTCGTGCTATTGGAAAACAAGGACGTTTACACATGGGGAGACAAGGAAAACGGCGTCTCAGGCCACGGAGACACCGAAGGACACCAGTACCTGCCGTGTCCTGTTGAAGAGCTTCGTGGCAAGTCGATCGTCCAGATCTCGGCATGTGGCTTCCACACGGCCGCTCTAAGCGAGTTCGGAGAGGTTTTTACCTTTGGAGAGGGCAAATTCGGACGACTAGGTCACAATTCAGAGCGAAACCAACCCGTGGCTCGCTTTGTGGAGGCGCTGGCGGGCAAACGCGTCAAACAAGTCGCTTGTGGAGGCTTCCACACTGCAGCAGTTACGGAAACAGGAGAAGTTTACACATGGGGTGGGGGCGAGCATGGACAACTCGGACACGGCGACAAGGTGAACAAAACCGTGCCTACGCGTGTGGAGAGTCTCGTGGAGAAGCTGGTAGTGCAGATCACATGTGGATGGAGTCATACAGTCGCGCTCACAGACACGGGCGAGGTGTATACATGGGGAAACGGAGACCACGGTAAGTTGGGGCACAACGACACGACCAAGGTCACGTTACCGAAGCTAGTGGACGTGCTGGAGGGCAAACGCGTGATCAGTGTAGCGTCTTACAACGAACACACAGTCGCGCTCGTGGATCCCGTGGCGATGCTACGTGCCTCCATGCTGACGTCTTCGTACGTAGGTGACATGCGCCAGCTCATCGACAGCGCTGAGTTCTCGGACGTGACTTTCCTCATCGAAGGGCGTGCTGTGCATTCCCATCGAGCCATTTTGGCTGCTCGCAGCGACCATTTCCGTGCCATGTTTTCGTCCGGCATGCGAGAGTCTCATGAGCAAGAGATCCCGCTGATGCATACCCGAGTGCCAGTGTTCCTGGCGCTACTGGAGTATATTTATGTGGACTCGATCAATGTGGGCGCTGAGATGGCGTTGGAGTTGTACGCCGCCGCCGATCTGTACACACTGGACCGCCTCAAGGGCCTCTGCGAGATTATTGTGCAAAAGAACATCAACGTGGAAAACGCGGCCGCACTCTTCCAGTCCGCAGACGACCTGCATTCCTACCGACTGCGTGAGATCTGCTTGTCGTACATGGTGCAGAACTTCGACATGGTCACAAAATCCGATGGTTTCGCCAGTCTGTCCCGTGATCTCATCCTGGAAGTGTTGCAGAATCGGTAGAAGGACAAGACGACAACTCACGGCGGCCAAGATGCAGCAAATTCCCCTAACTTTTGGTTTCGTGTTCTTGCATGTTTCTTCCAAGCTAGCCACTCCCCGAGGAGAGTCTCCTCTTAATTGTATACGAAGAAAACAAACACAGCTATCATTATTAACAGCAACTGGCCTTGCTACTGTCCTTTTACGCTATGTCAGCCCCATCCTGGTTGGTGATCTTCTGGAAGTTCCAGTCGTGCACTTCGATGCGCTTGCCCACATCCTCCAGATTCTTCGTCACGACCTCGAGCCAGAACTCGGCCAGTCGGAGCTCGGCTTCAATCGACACATACTTCATCTCCGCACGATTGTAGTCGCTGTTGCTCTTCAGGTACGCGCGATGGCTTTCGCGCTGCGCCTCCCGCATCTTCTCCAGGATTGGATTCACAACAACGTGGTGATTTCCATTGCCATCGGCTGGTCGTGTGGGCGTCGACGTACTACTTGGGTCGACTCGTGGAGATGAAGTGGTCACTTGGTCCGAGATTGTTACTGATTTCGCTGGGGTAGACAATCCAAGAGGTGCTGGGGAGGACGAAGGAGCGCGCGCATCGGGATGGAAAAGACGACGGCTGTGCAAGTGCTGGTGACTGTAGCCATAGGAATTACTGCGGCCATCATGATTTCCAGTGGCTGATAAGCGCTGCTCATCAGCACTTCTGTCTTCCAACATGGTAGCCTCCTTGACGTCGTGCTTCACATCGTTCTTGCTATCGTTAAACTGACCAGTTTTTGCCTTAGGTGGAGTACTCGCTGAAGACATCGGTGACTGCTTGGCTACTGGCGGGTTCATTGCCCGCGTGTCGTTAGTGCGACTGCTACTGGGACCACGGGGAGATCCCGATTGCGAAGCCGCGTCTTCTATTCGGCACCAACGGGAATCCGACCGCGATCTACTTGCCCGATCACGGCGTGGGCTAGGACTACGCCGACGCACACTAGTACTGCGACAGCGAGGACTTGCACTGCGTTCACGTGGACTAAAACTTCGCTGCCGTGGGCTAGGACTACGTCGACGAGGACTCGGACTGTACTGGCGCCTTGGACTTGGGCTGCGGCGAGGTGGAGTCGGACTCCGTCTATGCGGACTTGGGCTGCGGCGGTAAGGGCTCCTGCTGCGTTGACGCGAGACATATTTCTTGTATCTGGGTGGACTGGGGCTTTGGCGTCGTAGACTGGGGCTGCGCTGGCGAGTATGAGAAACCCTACGACGGGGACTGGAGCTGCGTCGATATCTCGAGTCCCGACGACTGTCCCGACTGCGACTGGTATCGATGCTACGGCTTCTGCTGCGCCTATTGGTGTAGCTTCGCGCATTGCTGGTGAAGTTCCTTTCTCTTTGGTACAGATGGCGCTGGGGACTGGCGCTGGGGCTGTGTATGTAGTGTTCCCGGTGTCGGTCTCTGGTAGCCCACGCCTTACTCGTTCCCCAAGACTGTGGCGCTCGTTCGACAACACTGCGACTTCTACTACGACTCGGACTGCGACTGCGACGCCTGTGGATGCGCTCGGGGGTGCGACGGCGCGGCGAGCGGCTTCTGCCACGGTGAGATCGACGGCGATCCATCGAGGGAGATCAAAAGCGTAAGTGTACACCAACTGCACACGAAGAAAATGTTTCATTTATGTGGTACTATTATTACCTCCATTTCGAAAAAGAATGTTCACTTCAAAGTGGTGTAAGCTACATAAACTGTGACAATGTTTCTATTGGTCAAAGCTTTACAAAAAAATCCAGTTTGACCAATAGAAACATCGTAATATCTTATGTCTCACACACCACTTTGAAGTGAACATTATGATTCGGAGCGGAGGCAATAAACACACTTTCATGTAGAAGGAAACGCCTGACAGTCAACATGGCGCCCAAGCAGCGGCCTCAGCGCGCCGCGAGATCGGGCTCCAACGCGGCACCAGTGCGTCTCTTGAACCGCCGAGAAGGTTCGCAGTCGCTACTGCTGTCGACGCAGACGATGTCATCTTCAACTAGCAGGAGGAAGAGCCCCACGCCCCCCAAAGCGCTATACCGCCCCAAGTCGCGTGACGACATCACTTGCAAGACGCCGCCAGCGCTACCGCCCGCGCCGCCTCCAGTGTCAGAACCTCCTCGCCACCATATAGGAGATGCTTCAGTGCTGCTACAGAGGCTCAATGCATTGGAAAAGCTGCTCAAGACCGGGAGGCAAGCGATGGGAGAAAATTATAAGGAAAATGAGATACTTATGTTACTGTGATAATTGTAGTGACGATCAGGACGAGCTTGAGTCGGCGTGTTCAGGGCTGCGATGCACGTGTGTGGAGCTAATCAAAGCGTACCCGAAGACAGCCAAGAAATTGGTCAGTACAAGTTTACTCAAAAATATTATTATTACTATTCCAACTAACGATGGACTTGTGTATCTTTGCAGAACATCAACGAGAAACTGTGGAGAAGCTGGTACCGTGAGATTGAGGGTCAGTCGTCGGTCTTAAAAGAGTGCACGGCATTCTACTCGAGTCTAGTGGACGGTCTGCAGAGCTCACTGCGAAGACGGGGCCGCCTGCCAGAACACTTGGATGGACTGAAGCACTCGCTGCAACAGTCACTAATTGCTCTGGGAGACGTGGCGAGATATGAGCAGAATCAACTCGAGAAAGAACGTCGCGACTGGAATGAGGCTCGGAACTATTACCAGCAGGCTTTGGAAGTGGCCCCGTCGAACGGAAAGGTGTACAACCAGCTAGGATTGCTCGCTGTGCTTGAGGGAAAGCTGTTGGATGGAGCATACATGTACGCACGCAGTCTCACGTGCGACAATCCTTTTGGCAATGCTGGCAATTTGCTTCACGTTTTGAAGCGGGGAAAGAATGCAGCGAAGCAACGTCAGACCCAACAGGAAACACCAGGAAAGTCTACCTGTGAGGCGATGGAGACGTACGCGACACGTGTGATTTCGTGTCTGTACATGGCTCAGACTGGAGAAGGGTCCAAGACAGAGTTGGACGCCGCCTTGGAACGCATGCAATCTGCTCTTGTTAGTTTACTGGATGTCTGCGATCAACAAGACGAGGCCACGCCGATTGATGGTTCTCTGCTAGAAGCTTTATCCAGGACGCTGATCCAAACTGTGTGCTTGTTGATCGTGCTCATTCACTATAACGTCGAGAAAACGAGCCACCAAGCATTCAACAATGGAACGAAGAGGGCTTTGACAGTCAGCACTATGACGGCGTCCAGTCTGTTGTCGAAGCTCACTGCAGTGTTGTCTGCTTCAGCGGAATCTACTCGCACCAAGTATTTCACCAATGCTCTATTGCCAGCGCTGAATATTTACCTGGATTGGCTTCAACTGCATGAGGCAAGATTGTCTTCAAAAACTCTTCAGAAAGAATGCGTGTTGTTGTTCCACATCTTGTCAGCGAATGGGTTCATTGAGCGCGGCTTATACTGCGCACAAAAGCGTGAAGGTGATTTATCCAACGCCACATTACCAGAAGATCGCGAATTGAACGGGTTTTTGCTTTTGGAGAAGGCTCTACAGGCTCGATTCCCAGAAGAACTCACTCCAGAGAAGAAATTTTCTCGACAACTGACAGAGGAGGAGCGTCTGGTGCTGCGTGCGACGCGATTCATGGCTTTGAGTGAGAGATTTGTGTTTGGAAAAGCTCCAGCCCCGATAACTTTTGTGCCGACTGGAGCTTCTCATGAGCCTCGTGACTCCAAAACTGGACGAAATTCGTCATCAAAAGCAACAAAGACGACTGCTAGAGTGGATCCCCTTGCGATTGATCCTGTCGTCACAGGTCGCCTGTGCATCTTGTGCAGCAATACGAGCACGTTCCCAGATGGAGAATGCGAGTTTTGTGGATACGAAGACGACGTTGACGCCACTTCAGACAACGAAAAGGATCCTGTGCAGCAACCTTTGTGGATCCAAGAGTACGACTTGGCATACAACAACGAATTTAGTCCGAAAAAGAGTACGACATCGCCTCGTTCTTCGCCCGCTCGTCGCATAGACTCCAATTCTTCTACCTCCTCCACCCTCGCTTCTTCTCCTCAGTCTGACTCACCGCCGTCACCACCGCAGACACTCGAAGCTGACTTCAAGACTATCATGTCCATTGGTGCTGAGCATGCTGACTTCCAAGACAGTTTGAGCGCTGACAAGACCCAACGCTTGATTGTGATCGACGCCCCTAATGTTGCAATGCGCCATGGCAAGGGCAAGGTCTTCTCGTGTGCTGGGATCGAGCTAGCTGTCAACTACTTTCAAGCGCTGGGACACCGTGTAGTCGCGTTCATTCCTGACTACATGCTCCAGTCCGATGAAGAGCGTCGCGAACGCGAAGAACAAGGCGAGGTCCTCACCGCCTCGAAAATCCCTGACGATGTTGCGTTGCTGGAGCATTTGATGCACAAGGGTGTGCTCATCCCCACGCCACCACAAGACTATGATGACTCGTACTCTATCCAGTACGCTGGCCTACACAACGGCTATGTCGTGACGAACGACTTGTTCCGAGACCACATCGTCAATATGGTGGGGCCTCGAGAGCGCAAGGTGGCCATGCGTGTGTGGCTGAGAGCCCACCAAATCTCCTACTCGTGGGTGCGAAACGAGTTTCTGCCGAATCCAAACTTCAGGTACGAGCGAGCATGACGTTGATCTTGCTCTATTACAACTGGACGATCTTACCCATTTGATGTTCATTTGGTACATCGTAGATTTCCCGAGACTGCAGATGGGGCTTTCTGATCGATTGACCCCCATCTCTGCGGTAATTCACGAACACGCCAAATTGGGTTTGAGACGAGCCACTGGATCTCTTCAAGGTGAGAGGAGAGGCAGCGAACGTCTGCCTGTGTGGATATCTGCTTTAAAAGGTAAGGCGAGTTAAAGCTCAGGATCATTTTTTGGAATTCTCTCCCTATCGTTTGATAGCGCGGCAAACCCATTTACCAACCGACGAAGTCCTCTGGCTACTGTACATGTACTCCGAAGTACCTGTTAACAGCGGGGCGTCGGCCCCAGACACTCATACCTGCACTTTAGTTGAGTCTATCATCAATTGACATTAGTCAGGACGTTTAACTGCATAAATACACTCCAGCACTTGAATATGAACAATGCACAGTGCCTCGAGAGCATTGCTGAAAAAATAGGTTCATGCAAACCTTGTCGAAATTACATACTATGTGCAGGTACGGGAAGTACCTGCGCATCTGTCTGCCTGCCAGTGAGCTCTTGCCTATCGCTCTGCGTCTAGTGGAACAGCTGAGACACCGACTTCTTGCCGTGGATGTTCTGAATAGCCTGAGCCAGCAATGGGGCAATGTCCAGCTGCACGATCTTCTCGTTGCCTTCGCAGCTCTTCGGCAGCGGCGTAGTGTTGACGACCACGACCTCCTTGAGCGCCGACTTCTTGATGCGTTCGTTGGCGGCGCCATTGAACAGACCATGGGACGCAAAGGCGTACACATTGCGGGCTCCATGGTCTGCCAGGTGCTGCGCGGCCTTGCACAGCGTGCCAGCCGTGTCGATCATGTCGTCAACAATGATGCAGTCCGAGCCCTCGACCTGACCCACGAGGTCCATGCGGTCGATCTCGCCGGCCTTAATGCGCTGCTTGATGATCATGGCCAGACCAGTATTAGGGAGGCCGTACTTTCCCACGAGCCACTCGCGGAACTTCTTGGCACGCGCGACACCACCAGCATCAGGAGACACAACGACGGGGTTCACCAGCTCGTGGTTACCGAAGTACGACACACCAACAAGACCGCCGTCCAGGTTGTCCACAGGCACATGCGGACCGAAGAAGCCCTGGATCTGTCCGCAGTGAAGGTCGACAGCAATGACGCGGTCCACGCCCATAGCCTCGAGCAGACGCGCGACATCGGCGGCCGAGATAGGCACACGGGCAGCCATCTTACGGTCCTGACGCGCATAGCCGTAGTACGGGATGACGGCAGTGATACGACGAGCTGAAGAGCGACGCATAGTGCTGACCATAAGTAGCAGCTCCATGAGGTTCTCGTTAACTGGTACACACGTGGGCTGCACAATATACACGTCCTTGCCACGCACGTTTTCGTGCACCATGAGGTTGACTTCTCCGTCTGCGAAGCGCTCGACTGTGATCTTGCCTAGTTGCACACCCACAAGCTTGGCCACGTTGGAAGCGAGCTCGTGGTTGGCGTTGCCGCTGAAGATCTTAAGTCCGTTGATCTTCGGCTGCTTGGCCACGGGCGCGGCCAACGGGAGCGCATCCTCCGCAAGTGCCACTGACGACTGCGACTGCTGCTGCTGCGCACCTAAAGCGGCACCCGCGGCCGCGAAGCCCATGGCCAGAGCGGTCGAGGAAAACTTGCCGTGGCGTGCGACCAGTTGGCGGAACATGGCTACTTTGGCAGGTACAGAGGGACTTTAAAAATGTACGATGGAGATGGCTGGCGGCGACAATGCTTGTGTGGTGCACACGCATTTGATGTGACGTACGCAGCGTCACCACTTGACATCCAATTCCCCGGAATAGTGACCATAATGCCTTTACAAACGCCAAGATAACCGTTGCTACAGTTCTCAATTCCTTAGACGCATGCAGAACCAAGGCGGAGCTCAAGGCGGCGATGGCGATCTGCCCTCGTCGCTGCCCTCGTACATGCCTACATCCTCGCAGGGTGCGCCAACAGGCCTGCCTTTCGGATACAATATACTGAACCAGCCAGGTGCGAAGCCCGATGCTGAGGCGGCTCAGCGCCAATGGAAGGGACCTAGCCAGAATCAGTTCATGTACATGGGTAACGGAGCTCGGCCTGCTGCTGAGGCGGTCAAGAGTGCGGGGCCCACTGGATCGCAGCCTAGCCCATCCGAGGGTATGCGTAGCATGACGTTCCAGGAAGGAGGGAGCTATCAGATGATGACAGCGGACGGGAAGGCGGCAGTCCCAGCCCCAACTGTCGCTGGGATGCCCGTAGCGCTTAAACTGGGCCGCCAGGACGCCACGCCGCCCTCTCAGATTTCGGCAGCGCAGTTCGCAGCAAGTACAGGTGGATTGGCCATGGATACGGCGCTGCTGGCGCGTGTGAGTGGCACAGATCCGTCGCTCATGGGGTCGGAGGAGATCAAGCAGATCATGCGCACGCCCGATCTGCTGTCCATTTACCAGAAGCTGCAGGAGGAAGATGACAGAAGACAGAGACGACTGGAACGTAACCGAGCATCGGCTCGAGTGCGACGTGAGAAGAAGAAAGGCATGGTAGAGACGTACGAGGCGGAAGTATCCAAGCTCGAGAGCTCGCTGAATATGCTCAAGAACCACGAGTTTGGCACAGGCAATGCTCAGGAATTATCGACTGCATTGGGTGCGTATTGCACATCTGTAATGTTGCTATTGGACCGTATAACTGACTGTATTTGGTTGCCATCATGCAGAATACAGCTCGGGGGAACATCTTCGACACGCGCAGATGTCGAAGGAAGCCAAGATGGAGCTGATGGGGCGAATTCTCGACCAGCACTCACGCAATACGGACGCGGTGCGATTCTCTCTGTGTTACAGCTATAACTGAGCGGATTATTGACGCATTTCGTTTGCTGTGTGGATGTACAGATCCGTCGGTCTAATGCTGAAAACCAAGCACTAATCGCAGTAGCTGTGGACAATTCGGAGTTTTCTCGGGCTCTACGCGCGCAACTCGGGCTCACCCCAGAGCAATGTCAGCGGCTGGCATCCCTGGCTGTACCAACCAGTCAAGAGGCCCGAAAGCTGGATGCTATTCGGAAATGCTTTTCTGCGCTTCGAGCTCATGATTGGCTTTACGTTCCTGGCATTGAGGTAAAGCGTCATGTAGTTTTGATCCGTCCTCCTCGCTCTCGGAAAACTGATGGTGACTTTTGTGTTGCAGACAATTCTGCACCAGTCGCGGAACACGATGACTCCGCACCAATTCCAAAAGTTCCTGTCCTGGTCTGTGGAGAATCGCGCGTCGATCGACCGGTTACAGGTGCGTGATATTCTACCATAACTGTAGTAGTTGCTTGGGTACTGACTGGTGCTTGTTCTGTTTAGTTTGTACCAACGCCGTCTGCTTCAGAGGCCGAAAAGGACCTGACATTTATCTTCTCTGAAGACTAATTTACTGTTGCAGTTCATGCCACCACTTTGCTGTATAGCGCTGCGTGGGTGAATCACAATGAGGGAAAGCCACGTATTTTGCGTCGCTTTTTTTTTGCCTCGCGTATGCGCGGATGATCAACGTCTTCAGTTGTCCGACCCCGTGGCGAGAGTTTCAAGCCTTCTCTGTAGTAAGCAACCGGGATTTATTTGTAATAGAAGACGAAAAACACTCAGCAAGTCGATTGCTCGAACTGTATGTGTATATTCGCGTCATGACAGACTCTCGCACCCCCTGTTGTTCACATGTCGAGGAAGTTCTGGATTAGCTTGAGGCCGTCCTCGGTCAGGATGCTCTCCGGATGGAACTGCCATCCCTCGACCTTGTACTGCTTGTGTCGCACACCCATGATCATGTTGGTTCCCTTGACGGTGGCCGTCACCTCAAGCGCGTCAGGCAGCGTCTCCGGCAGCCCAACGAGCGAGTGGTAGCGAATAGCCTTGAACTCAGGTGCCATGCCCTTGAATAGGCCCTTGCCGTCGTGTACCATGACTGAGGCCTTGCCGTGCACGATCTCGCCAGCGTGGTCCACCTTGCCACCGAAGACTTCGAACATGCACTGGTGGCCCAGACACACACCGGCAATGGGGATTTTGCCAGCGAATTCGCGGATCACATCGCACGACACGCCCGCGTCCTTGGGATATCCCGGACCCGGAGAGATCATGATACGGTCCGGGTTCATCTCGCGGATCTCGTCCAGTGTGATCTGGTCGTTACGCTTCACGTCCACATGGGCGCCGAGCTGGGCCATGTACTGAACGGTGGCAACAGAGCAGAGAAGTGTCAGATAGAGGGCGACACAGGGACGCAGAGGCTATGATGATCGACAAACCTGGAAGATGTTGTACGTGAACGAGTCATAGTTGTCGATGAGCAGCACACGGGTCGTCATGGCGATAAGTAGGCGGATGTCGGAGTGGCCGCACACGGCAATGTGTTGCGGTGTCAAATCGCCGGCACGTTCTTGTGGAGCCCGTGTTTGCGTACAGTTTCTCCAATTATTTCGATAGGATAGACAACAATTTAAATCTACAATGAACTAGTTTACAAGGGTTCTTGAAATTAGAATATTTTTTTAATGTAATAGGATAATGTATTTTATAAAGGGTTAGTGTGATTTCTGTGGCATTTTGAAAACAATAAGTGATGGGGTAAACACCATATTCGATGGTGTTCGCAAATGCAAGAACTACGAGGAACAAGCGGTGGTGTTGGAGCTCAACTATGCTATCAGGTGTACAAGAGATCTCCATTCTGACCTCTCGATGAAAACAGAGCCGATATAGCTTATTTGAAAATCGCTTGGATCGAACAGCGCAATAGCATTGAATTGGCAGTTGTGGCATCCGTGAGTTTTTAATTGCTGTGGCGGTGGATTGGTGGTGCCACCGTGGTAAAGTGTTCTTTTCTTATTAAGATTGGTTAAAGGTGAGTAAGACGAGCGGATCCTGCAAGCAGCCTGATGCCGGTTTGTGCAGCATCGATGCTGATTGGTGCGCAAGTTGAAGGATCATCACTCCTCAAAGTCCCTTGTATAGAGGTGTCGAATTCCCGCCAAAAAATCTGCGTCAGCTTTGCAATTGTTCCTGGGTACACAGCTATGGGCGTCGACGGCTTCCTGCGGCAGCTCAGCGATGCTGTCGACAGGACGCATCTGCAGCAGTTCGCGGGCCAGACTCTCGTGGTGGACGCACTCTCCTGGCTGCACAAGGCGTACGTTGCAACAGCGCCACCTGACCACCTCAGTCATTAACCATTGCGATCGTCCTGCAGTTGCTATGGCTGTGCTTACGAGCTCTCGACTGGTAGGGACACGGACAAGTACGTCCAGTATATGCTGCGCAAAGTGGACATGATGCGCAACTGTGGCGTTGCCAAAGTCATCCTCGTGTTCGACGGTCAGCGGCTGCCACTTAAGGTGTAGATTGCCAGAGCAACTAGTGTGGTGGAGCAAAAAATTAATTGCTGTTGCAGTCGTTGACACAGGAGAAGAGACAAAGCTACAAGGAGGAAAACCGCAAGCGCGCACTGCAAGCTATGGCTGCGTCCAAGAGACTGCAAGGAAATGAGCGCCAGGATGAAATGAACAAAGCCTACCAGCTCTTCCAGAGGGTTCGTTGATGCATTGCTCGAGTTATTTCTTGTGGTACTTAAGCTAAACGGGTTGCCTTTGTGGACACAGTCGGTCGCAATCACCACGGAGATTATTGCCAATGTCATGAACGCGTTGAGAGCTGCACGAATCCCGTTTGTAGTGGCGCCATTCGAGGCCGATGCACAGGTACGTCTAGCAATTTTTGAAAGTCGTTACGACTCGGAACTAACATATTTAAATGTGCTTGTATCAGATGGCGTGGATGTGCAAGAAAGGTTTGGCTGCAGGCATCGTGACGGAAGATTCGGATGTGGTTGTGTACTGCTTAACTGCCAACGTTTCCAGTCCCGTGCTCGTCAAGTTAGAAGATAACGGTTCTGCTCAGGTGAGAGCAATGACCAGGATGTCTGGATCAGTAGATAATATCTTCTAATCACGCGTCTTCCGTCTTTTTAGGCTGTATCCCGGACTATTCTTCATAACAACTCAGCAAAGGCTTCTTGTACGTTGTCTCGTGATCGACATAGTTCGTTTCGCTCATACACTAACATGTCCCTATCTGTTCGCTTCTTCAGCAAGCGCCTTGTTGAGAAAGATCCATTTTCTTACATCAGGAGAGAAAGAAGCCACGCGGATGTTCGTCCAAGTGTGCGTTCTAGCTGGCTGCGACTTCATCGATTCGCTCCCGAACGTTGGATTTGCCGTAAGCATGCCACCTCGTTCTCCCTCTGTAGAGACTACTCAAACTGACCCAGTACTATTCACTGTGATGGCAGACGGCTGTAAAGCACATCTTTAACTTCCGAGGGGCACCCGCTCACTTGCGCGTTCAGCGGCTGGTGAGCAAACTCTCAAGCTCCGGCACCAAAGTCCCAAGTGATTTCATGCAGCAGTTCTTGAAGGCGGAGACCATTTTCTACCACCACATCGTCTTCAATCCAAAGAAACAAAGCTGCGAATTCCTCACCGACGACAAGCATGACAACTGCTTTCCTGACATTCTTCAGCGCGCGAAGGAATCGCTGGGTATCACATCAGAGGACGGAGTAGATCTCACATCCATAGCGCAACAGAAAGATCTGCACGCTGTTGCGACCTCAACCAAGAGCTTCCTCGGTCAAGTCCGCTCGCGTGAGATCGTCGAGCAAATATACAAAGGCCAAGTATGTGCGCGATCGCTTCGCAGTCTTTCAGAGAGCCCGACAAGCTCACCGAACTGGCAATCTGACGCGGTTCAAGTCGAACGAAGAGCATTCGATGCATCGCAACACCCTGGAGAACCATCGAGTAATGCGGAGCATGGTTTTCGCACAACGGTAACACACCGAGAGGTGAGCAAGCCAGAAGTGGTGGCTCAACAACTTGAGAACAAGAAGCGCTTGCAGGCACAGGAACGCGCAGCATCCATTCGAGGACTAGTGAGTGCCTACAAAGCCACTCCAGCATCAACAATTTCTGCCTCCCAGTGGCTGACGTCTGCAACTCGGACACGAATGACAGACTCGAAACAAGACGAGGCCGGATCAACTCCTGCTCCTTCAACTCGTATACTGTCAAGTACAGCAACAGTAGTGACGTCGAAGGTCACTGCGACATCGATGAAAGATCTCGTCGCAAAGCACTCGCAGTCCTCTCACGCGTCAAAGTCTCCTGAAGGTCAAGCACCCAGTGCGAAAATCATACCGCAAACGCAGCTCAACCCCAAGTCTAAAAAGAGGCCACGTCCAGCAGTGAAACCTGTCGCTAACAGTGCTAGGAAAGCCCAAGCACTCGCTCACAAGGCGGCACCTGGCGCTGGCAAGAAAACTTTATTCGACTTCTTCCAGAAACAAACCTGAAAATAATTGTTGATCACTGAAATGCACACAAGTACACACGCTTCGTGTTGTCTTCTGCTCTCGACTCACGTGTTTTGCTGACCTAGATACGGGCCCCAGTGTCGAATCCGTTCTCCACCTGGAGATGTTCCTTGATGAGCTTGGAGATGCTCTTGAACTCGGGGTTGCTGGCGTCATTGGCCAGCTGGAAGATGGCCGACTCGACAGACGTAATGAAGGCACCAGACTGGCGCATGCGCTCGAGAGCCATGGAGCGGTTGTAGCTCGTGGAGCTGGACACGGCGTCAGAGACCACGTGCACATCGTAGCCCTTATCCAGCAGGTCGAGGCATGTCTGTAGGACACAAACATGCGTCTCGATACCGCAGAGCAGCACGGACTTGCGCTGCGGCATGTTGGAGGTCAGGTGGTGCTCCACCTCAGGCACGAGCATGGAGAACTTCATCTTGTCGAAGGTCTTGACGTCGTTCATGTCCTTCAAGTTCTGGGAGATCTCGGACACGGTGCTGCCCAAACGGGAGCCATACTGGGTCGTCACCACCACTGGTAGATTCAGGAGTTTGGCTGCCGATACCTGGAGGAGTAGCACGCAAAGTTAGAACAGGTTTTGTATAGAGGCGGAAGATCTCACGCTGTCGCCTACCATCGTGTTGGTGCCATGGATAACCGTGGGCAACTGGAATGTGAGGCCGCGGAAGACCTCCTGCACGTCGCACACAAAGAGGACGCTGGACTGCGGCAGCAACCGTCCCAGATGCTTGGTTGCCGTGCTCAGAGCCATCTCTGTCGTCGTCGATTAGCTTGCGTTTCCGATTGAAGAATGAGGGCCAAGTTCAACACTCCGATTTGGAGACCAGTGATTGGCTAAAACCCCACAATGTTGACCAGGAGTGTTTTGTTTGTTTCAAACTACAGTAGTCAAACAGTTTGACAAGTTGATGACATCAACTTAATAAAACCACTGTGGCTGACGTTGAGATGAAAGAGAAGAAGGAGGAGCTGTAGTGTACAGGATGAGCGGTGAATTTCTAAGTTTCATCTACGCTATGGACAGCTGGAAAATTGTTCGACCTGATTCAGTCGAGAACGTACACAGGGCTTCCTTACACGCAGTACTTGGACTTGGTGGCGGCCGGGGTGGACGCGGGGGTCACCTCCGGGGCAGGTGTCTCAGTCTGAACCACCTCAGGGGCGGGTGTCTCGGCCTCAGTCACCTCCGGAGCCGTAGTCTGCGACTCGCCATTCACTCCTTCGTCCTGGGTGTGCACCTTACCGGCACCGCTGTCCGAGGCGGCTGATGCTTCCTGCACTGGGGCATCCGTAGCCGGGGCCTCCGTCACGGCCGGTGCAGTCGTCTCAGGAGCGGGAGTCTCTTCCTGTGTGGTCTCCTGCTGAGCGGCATCCTGCGTGGTCGAGGCCGATCCCGACGTGGTCTGCTGCGTCTGGGACGCGTCACCGGACGGACAGAAGGTCACGACGAAGTCCGTGCCGAACGCGCACGAGTGGGTCTTGGTGTCGTCCTTAGGGTAGTTGTAGGCGTCCTCGCAAGCGTCCGCCAAACACTCGATCTGCTCGCACGTGTCCTTGCCCGTGTTCGACGTAGGGGTCACCTGAACGGGAGTGTTGAAGCCGATGCCGCTCTTGGAGTGGTCCTTGCACTCCTGCAGACTCGAGCAGTACTCGTAGCCGGGGTTGAGGTGCGGCGGGATGATACCGATATCGTACCAAGCGAGATCGAGGTCGCCCTTTGTGGCGAACTCAATGAGCGTGGCGGCATCGCTTGAGCCATTGCGGAAGTGTCCCTCGAATCCCTTCTCGATAGTCTTGTCGATCGAGGCACCAGGGGCGATGGTATCGCTCTCGTCGGTGTAGACGCTGGCGAGGCGCGTGTACAGGTCAATGGGGCTGGAGCATCCGTTGGTGATGGTTACCGTGAAGGCGTTGGTAGAAGCGAGCGCCGCGGCGGAAGCTCCGGCAAAAGCAGCAAGACGAACCATAGTGATAGTTGTGCCGGCGGGAAAGTTGATGAATGAGGCTGTGGAGTTCCACCTGCGCTCGGACACCCACGTTAATCAACCAGAAGGATCGACATCACAAGGGAGCGTGGCATACGTGTACGCCAGCGCCACATGATCGACTGGATACAAGCACCAGGCATCAGTGCACTGTCCCCTTCATCTTCGTCTCCACTAAACTCAGAAACGGCAGTGACAGGATCGGCATACTCAGAACAAGTGATTTTCAATCTCTGCCAAAGTCTCATGTTTTCTGTAATCGCCAGCTGTGTACGCGGCGCGAACAACAAAAGCGCGGCATCGCTGTTGTCGACAGTGTGCCGATGCAAGCCACGCTCGACTGGACCTGCCTCCTCCACAAAATGCGGCATCGCCTCGTTGAACCACTGGTAACGCATGCTTGTCTTGTCCGTCAAGAACGACGAAACATCGTCTTCTTGACGAACAAGAAGGAAGCGCTGGCAAAGCCTTATTGTACCCCTCCGAGATATGTATTACAATAATGTGTCGATGACACTTTATCATTGTGGACTTTGCTAATTAATCTGCCAGGACAGCATTGTGCTCCGACCTTCTTGGTGCATTGGCGCAGCGTAGCCGAAGGCTCTCTTCTTATTGAGCAGTGTAATCTGCGATCGCTCTCGGTGCAGGCTCTCTGTGTTGTACAGAAGAACTTCAGACAGATGTCGCCAGTCGGAGTGCCTTGAAAAATCTTACCAACAACAAGTCGTACAGTAGATCCTTCGTCCATACGATCAGGAATGCAACGATGTTACATCGTCGATGTACATGTACGAACGTTCCAAGCGCAGCATTGGTGCCGTTTTCTAGCAAGTTTCCATGAAATGAAGCCTCAATACAGTATCGCTTTGCTGTTGTTTACGACTAGCGCGATGCGCAGTGGTGACCAAGCACTTCAAAAAAGTAGGCTTGGCGCCCCTGAAACAAGCAAAAGTAAACGGTGTAAGCTGTTGGCCAGTTTGCTCTAGCGCCGAACTGCACCACCGATCTGAGTTTATTGCACTTACGCTGAGAATGTTTTCGCCTGAGCCTCCTGTAACCGTGAGTGTTCACAGCAATCTGCATTGGTTTTTGGACTACTTCAACAATGCTGCTCAAAGCCATGTTCACGTCACTCTTTGGAGTTAGAGCCCCGCTTGAGTGCCTCCTTCGTGGTTAGCTTTTTCTGTCTTCAAAGCAGCGAGCGTCTTACAATTAGACCAGCCTCCCTCCGCGCCATGGTGCTCACGGACAAGCAGCGCCAGGATCTGTACGTATATGAAAGTCCACACACCTATTCCCTTCCCTCTCTAATGTTTTCTGCAGCCATCAGGCCATGCTCGACTACCTCGTGGGTATGGGCGAGCGCTTCGCCGACACTGCCGCCGCCTTCGAGAAGGAAGCGGACGTGACCAAGTCGAGCGACGGCAAACACGCCGGTCTACTGGAAAAGAAGTGGACATCCGTGATCCGTCTACAGCGCAAGGTCATGGAGCTCGAGACGAAGATGGTGCAGCTCGAGGAGAACGCCAAACTAGGCGGTGTGCTTAGCCGTAGAGACGTGCTGGGCGCCCGCCAACGTACCGAGTTTCTGCCACGCGCACCCGCCAAGTTCTCACTAACAGGCCACCGCTCACCTATCACGTGCGTAGCCTTCCACCCTGTCTTCAGCGTCCTTGTCTCGGGCAGTGAGGATGCCAGCGTCAAGGTCTGGGACTTTGAGACGGGCGAGTACGAGCGCACACTTAAGGGCCACACAAACCCCGTACAGGCTGTGGCCTTCAACGGTTCTGGATCACTATTAGCCTCCACATCCACAGATCTGTCCGTTAAGATCTGGGATTTCTCCAGTGATGGCGACTACGAGTGTCTTCGCACCTTACGCGGACATGACCACAATGTCTGTGGCATCGTGTTCGGCCCCGACCTTGCAAGCGACCGACTGTACTCGTGCTCGCGTGATAACACTATCAAAGTGTGGGAATTATCCACAGGCTACTGTGTCAACACGCTGAATGCTGGACATACCGACTGGGTGCGGGATGTGGCAGTCAGTGACGACGGGCTGTATTTGGCTTCCTGCGGCAACGACCGATCGATTTTGTTCTGGGATCTACAACACATGCGCGTGTTGCAGTCTATCCGCGAGCACGAACATGTCGTGGAGAGTGTGGTGTTCGCTAAGACAGGACAAGAGCAGGTTATTGAGAAGATTCACTCCAAGAAGCTTGCGGCTACGGGAGCACTGACTCCAGCCAATGGAGTCGCCTCTCCGGAGGCTAACAACCATGACATGACCGACAGTACGGCAGGAGAACCCACTGGTGCAGTCGCTGTCGCCAGTGTGCCTACTGTCCGCCGCATGAAGTTCCTGTTGTCTGGATCTCGTGACCGCACAGTGCGTCTATGGGAAGCCTTCAGCGGCATGCAATTGATGCTGTTCGCTAGTCACGAGAACTGGGTGCGCGAAGTTCGTTTCCACCCTAGCGGCAAGTACGCGCTCAGCGCCGGTGAAGACAAGACCATCCGCGTCTTTGACGTTGACGTAAGTTTGACTCGGTTTAATGTGTTTATTAGTGGTCTGACGTTTTTTTATTTGTGCAGACTGGTCGTTGCGTGCGGACGCTTGATGAGGCTCACAGCCACTTCGTGACATGCCTGGACGTCCACCCGAGTCTCCCACTGATTATTTCGGGGGGCATTGACAAAATCATCAACGTGTGGGAATGTGTATAAAGGTAGGAGCAGTGGCGACCGCTCTCCAGCTTCGTATTATCTGAAGATCAGCAGTAAAGCAGCGAGTAGTGGCGCCGGTATCAGCGTAAAGTCGACAGTTCTCGTTGAACTTGCACATCGGTGAACATGCGTCTCGTTGAGCATATGCCTCGTTGCAGGCTGGATCAATTCGTGCTTGGCTGGTGAAAATCGATAATGGCTGAAGAGGAGTAGAGTAGAGTAGGTAAGTGGCAGTATAATGCTCTCATGGTGCATCTGGCATACATGTAGTTCGCCTCGTAAAAGCGATAACGTATCAACAAGATGCGAAGCCCAGTATCGATTTCTTACAACCAGATGAGCGCCCCGCAAGGTGAACGCTGTCGTCTTGTGACCCTGCTTGTAACAGTACCCATAATTCCTGCAATACCAAGCAAGACGAGAATGTCCAACAAGTGCAGCGTACAATACACAACGGGCGCGTTTGTTCTCATCGAAATATTACCGCGAATTAAGTCGGCCTACGTCCTCGTCCCCTTTTCCGGTTCTCCCAGTCCGTAACGAAGTGGTTGAAATCCGAACGCTGCAAGCTGATCGAAGTACGGAGTCTCCACAACTAAAAAGAAGACGATGAATGCATCACCCGGAGCCTGTCAACAGTCGTCCGCTCTGTGTTACTCCATCGCTGCCCCTGTTTGTCTTGTAGAAAGTGTCCACCGCTCCTCGTTCATTATTGCAGCTGAAGTGTAGACTAACTCCGCTTATCTCAGGCGGCGAGCCTCACGCTCCCACTCGAGCAGGCACAGGATGTCACCCTCACGCACGGGTCCCTTGACGTTACGGATGATCTTACGCTTGTCGTCCTGCAGGAACTCGACGCGCACCTGGGTCACGTTACCCGTGTTACCCGTGCGTCCGAGGACGTTCACGACCTTAGCCAGCATGTAGTCACGAGGGGCATCCTGTCATAGCCATCATCTCCAGTTAGTCATCTTTGCTCTCTCTATATAATCATGGCATTGGACGCCCGTAGCGGATCGCTCGACTTTAGCCTGTGATTGCTCGCGCTCTAGGCGTCCGCTGCTCGCGGAGAAAGTCGGAGCAGAAACGCACGCGTCGGCTCTACATGTATGCGTCGTATTTACGCTCCAACAGTTACCGCGCGCACATGCCTGGAAAGGACCTGTTCGCTTACCATTTTTGCGTTAGATGTCGATGAGGTAGTGCAGTAGTATGCGAGGAGTGGTGCGGCTGGCGCTGTTAACGACTGGCGGCGGGCGGTTGATCTGGATGGTTGTGCGAAGGTTGTACGAAGGAAATGCAGTGCCAACACTTAAGCGCGAATTTTCAAGCGCGCTTGAAATGGATGTCATTCATTACTGTACCTCGATAAAGTGACTTGAATGGCTTCATTTTCAGACAAGTTGAAGTTGTCCTTCATGTAGACCCGAACTTGATCTGCCATTGCTCATATCTCCTTAGTAGCTGCTGTGCTGACGGCTTGGTTCTCTGCAGTGCTGCAAGAAGATCTTCTGGTTGTACATAACCCAGCATTTCCCTCCAGTCCGCTGCAGATGCGTCGCGGCCTTGATTACTGCCTGTAGGAAGAGCTTCAGAGCTATCAGTGGCCTCCAATTTCTCCATCAACCGGCGCACAGGTGCCATACAGGCTTCTTTCGCTACTAGCTTAATATCAGTGCCAGAGTACCCCTCTGTCAGCTTCACAGCCTCGTTAAAGTCGAAGGTGTTTGGCGTATAGGGCTCCAGCAGCGAGGCGAAGAGTGCCTGTCGAGCCTTTGCTGATGGTAAATCTACTAGCACGCGCTTCTCAAGCCGCCTCAGCATCGCAGCGTCTAGATCCCATGGTAAATTACTGGCTGCTAGCACAAAGACAACGTCGTCAGTCTTGGTGAGACCGTCCATCTGGATCAGCAGCTCAGTCTTCATGCGACGACTAGCCTCGTGCTCTTGGCCTCCTCCTCCACTATCTCGCTGGCCCATAATCGAGTCGATCTCATCCAAGAAAATCGTGGATGGCGCGTGATGTCGCGCTAGCTCGAACAACATCCGAATGAGCTTCTCCGAGTCACCTCGGTACTTGCTCACGATGGACGAGGCGGAGATGTTGAAGAAAGTGGTTCGACACTCAGTCGCCACAGCCTTGGCCAGCATCGTCTTGCCATTTCCAGGTGGACCATAGAGCAAGATGCCAGTCCAGGGTGAGAGTAAGCCCTGGAACAACTGCGGATATTTGAGTGGCATGACGACAGCCTCTTTCAACAACCGTTTGGTCTCCTGTAGACCGATGACATCGTTCCACCGGACGTCCGGGTTCTTTTGGTAGATCTCGCGTGTGATAGTCTCCGCTAATGGTCGAAGTTCCAAGTCGTAAGCAAAGGATGACAAAGGTTTTAAAAGTCGTTCCTCTACACTCTCTTCGTGTTGCTGCTCATCTGTTGGTTGGGATTTCTTTGAGACGCCGGACTTGGAATTGCGAGTCTGATTCTGTGCCGGCTTTTGTCCGACGAGTCCGAGATCAACGGCTGAATCATCGTTTCGAGCCTGGTTTGCTTCTTTAGTAGGTCTAGAAGCAGCTACATTACTAGCGTTGTTGGCGCTGTTGTGGACGACTCGCATCGCAACATTATTCTCCACTCGCGCTTCCGTTGGCATGTTTGGCGATGTATACTCATTACGTCGCGCCCGTTTGGCTGTAGCTGCTGCTTTCTTGTCGTTAGCTGACCGCGCTCTGTCCTGTTCATCAGGCGATAAGCGGCGAACTAGCTTGGGGCGTTTACCGAACTTGATCTCTTGGAAATCTTCGTACTCCTAAAATGCGACATAGTAATTGTCATAGATAAGGCCCGCAACTAAGCGTTATGAGTTTGACGCACTTGTACGATACGCAGCAGATCGATGTTCTCGACAACTTCGAACTTGGAGAGAGCGACACCTGCCTCTTGCTGGAGCTTTTCGGCTGTTTGCAGATACCCATTCTCCGTACAATGCTGCAGCATCATGACGAGGACGTTCCGTCGACGATCAATCAGCCGCTTCTCTTCCTGCAATTGCATCGGTTAGACAAACCCCTGCGTACCAGAGCTGAGAAGTAAAGTAGCATACCGCCAGTCGGCTTTCGTTCTGTGCTTTAAGCTGCACAAGCGAGCTCATGGTGACGGGTTGTGAACTACTCTAGATACTGACACTTTCGTTTCGTATTAATAGTCGAGGTCGCTTGCAACAGCGCAAACTCACGAAGAATTGCTCAGATCGATCGGGCTTCAAATGTTTGATCATTACCCGCATCGTTATGTCCTTGCACTTCCACAGTCCCCCAACCCAAACTCACCATTACTCGATCTTGAAGAGACGCATACTTGGATATTCGAATCTTCTGGTGAGGTGCTGGTGCGCGGGTGAACGATGCAGAAACTTCACGACCATGTAACAGTCTTCGTGACACAGCGTGAGCTTCAGGCGCGAGCTCCGAAGCCGGACGGGACCACCGCTTCTACCACCGCACTTCAGTACGTTGCGGAGAATTCTGGTTTCGATGTTGTCACGTTTCAAGTTGACTTCAGCGAGTCGGCAAACATTCAGCTTCACCGTCCTGCCGAACCAGGTTCCACTACTCAGCAGAAGGCAACACAACAATTGGCATTCAACTGCGAGCTCCGCCCCTTTGAGCGACGAGTGCTCGCGTACGTGATTAAGAAAGGAAAACAGCGAGCACTTGTGCGTGTCCATTACGCGGTGACTGCAGTGGTCACGCCCTCTGTGGACGCAATTCTTGAAGCCCAAGAGAGAGCAGCAAGAATGATTCTGAAGCAACAGCAGCATAGTAACCACATATTCAGCCACGTCGGTAAGTGGCAAACTCTGCCGTATCGGCCTGCAGCTGAAGTTATCCGAGCCTGCGATGAAATCAACCGATACTTTCGAGAATTTGGAGACGTATTTGTCGATATGAGTTTTCCTCCACAAGCAAAATCTCTCTATGACACTGATGCTCCAAACAAAGTATCGGAAGCCGATTCTGCAATCTACTCGCTCTGCACTTGGGACCTCATTCACAACATCATCGACTCATCATGGACTTTTGTTGCTCACGACTCTGCCTCGACTGTTGCATTTACTTCGGGTCTCCCCGCCCAAGACTCGTTCCTTTGTGCGCTGACGATCATTGCTCCGCATTATGAACTATGGCTTCATCAATGGTTTCCTACGTTAGATACTTCTGGTCAATTTGACAAAGTGGCTGCCGTCCCGGTGGCACTCTGCGACCGAGGTCTAACATGGCAGCATCTAGCTGTTGATCTCTTCTTTCCTTCCTTCCCACTTGGACGAGGTCTCATGACACCACGTAACATTTTCGGAGATTGGTATCCAGCTCTCCTCCACAAAGCTTACGCAAAATTGAAAGGAAGTTATGCAGCAGTCTCCAACATTCCGACGATGAAGATTCTTCGAGAGTTGACTGGATCTCCTTGGTACGCCGATTTTTTTTATTTATTGAACAAAACTCTATCCGCTCGCTAATACGTTTCTGGCGCAGGGTTTATTGCTATCGTCGACAAGATTATGAGAATGATACAGATCCATCCACCGGGAAAATGCGGCTTCAAGAGGTTATACAAGCCACGCAATCCTATCGGCCAAAATCCGATGAAGTGTCTTTGCTGGTTGCTGTAACATGCGGAAAGCTTGACAATCATCATCGAGCATTTCGGCTCACGATTTCAAGCGACGAAGACTCATCTACAACTTCAGTAGTTCTGCACGACGCTACCGGAAAATATCTGCGGCAAAAAATTGCAGACAGTATTGCAGAGTTTGACCGTGACCAAGATCCCTCAGCACTTCGTGTATCCTGGGAGCAGCTTTTCGAGTTGGAACCTGCTGTGTGGTCCCTCCCTCTGGGTCGACGATGCGAACAACGATTAAGACGGATACTTCTTCACGAAGAGGATATCGGAACGATGACAGCAGTCATCAGTGTACCAACTCTAACGACGATCACCTTCTCGTCCTTGTATTTGCTTCATTTCACTACCGAGTTCTGCGATCAACAGGTGGACGTGGATGTGAATGTGGTAACAGTGGAGAGTGATTTTTCGCTCGCGTTGATGGAAAATAATAACAAGTTTCAAGATTTATCAGAGAGTGATGACGGAGTCTCCAGTAAGCAGGTAAGACGTGCTCGAATTAAGAGCTAATGCGCCGCCTCACGATGCTTTGTACCTTACGTCAGGTGGTGAGAACTCTTAGTGCTGGTGAATACGTCGTGACAGTATCAGCAAAGCTCCCTGAATCACGTTCTAAAGCAGAAAATGCTGCACTGACTCCAGCCTCGGTTGATGCCAACCTGCAACTAGTTTTTGACTGTCTCGACAGAGAAGGAAAACATGAATTGTCCGAAGGCGACATCACGAGTTTCCTGCAGCTATACGAGAACGTGGCATCATCACAACATGGACAAGAGGCGCTTCGTTCATTTCTACATCAACATGGAAGTTCAAATTCATTGGAGAGGAGTCTAACACTGGACGATATTCGAGAACTGTATCTCAACCAAGCAATCCAAGACTGCCACGAAGACGTTGTCAGTAGCTCTGTATCAAGTCGAGCGATATCTAGTGTCAATGTTCGTGCTCGGTTCCAAGAACTCGTTTGGCAGGATCTTCTTCGACTGCTACCGAGTTTGGACGTCGCTGAGAAGCCTCGTACAGAGATCAAATGCCAAGATATTGTCGAATTGGTGTGCTGTTTCCACTCAGACACACCGCTGCTCGACGTGGTGCTTCTGTCTGAGGACAAGAGCTCGTTCAGTTCCAACAACTTCAACATATAGATGGATCCATTTTTTTCTGGGGTCATTGATCTTCACTTCGATCTCACTTTGTCTTCTACTGTTAGAGCGGGACAGGTAGACAGGTAGGCTGCTCCAATCGAAGCCTCGCTTTATTGCGTCGGTCTTCTCGACCTCCTGCCGCCTCGCTGATTGTGTTGAGTTGGGTGCAACATGTGCGTCTACTGTAACTATTGGACTGGGCTCATGGTTAAATGATACAAACAGGTGTGCAGCCATCCGAAGAGAGGGCCAACTTCACGTGAGCTGCATCTTCTTTTGGAATTCCTGCGTCAGTTCGTCCAGCGTCAAGTCGGGGTTGGCCTGGAAGAAGTCCAGGAAGGCCTGTGCGCCCGCAGCCCGCTGGGCGTTGGTGGCTCCCTTCTCCTCGGCCTCGTACACGAGGTTCTCAGCTTCATACTGCAGCTCCTTCTTGTCGTAATACTCGGGGTCGGCCACGCGCTTCATGAGGTTGAGGAACTGCTCATACTCGCAACAGGCCAGCAGGATCTGCACGAAGAAACTGAGCCGCGTGTGTCGTTGTCGCTCCTCGGACAGCGCAATCTCCTCTTCGCAGCGGGTGTTATACTGGTCCATAGTAAATCCCCTTTCCACGAGGAACGCCTCGATGTGGGCGTTGGCCGTGTCGATGAATGCCTCGTGCAGCTCCTTCCATGTCCTGCAACAGTGTTATCACGTGAGTATTTAGTATACTACAGGACCAACAGAGAGAAGTCATATACTGACGATTCGACTTTGTCCAGATCGGCAGCGGAAGGTCCTCCCTTGGTCAGAAGAATGGAGAAGTGACTCGCGTGGGCGCCGCAGAAATTGTCAATTGCCTCCTGGAAGCCCTCGCTGCCCACATAGGCGGCCACCCACTCGAGAACATCGTCATCTGGCTCCATGTCCTTGACGAGAGGCGTCTCGTAGCGTAGCAGCAGGTCGATGGCGTCGAAGTTAGCCATGGCGGGGGGCTCTAGGGCGGCAGGAGGATCACGCCGTGCGAGTCGGATAGAGCTCGAATGAGGTTGTGTCTCTTCTAGACGGCGATTAAACTTGATGTTTGTATGCCACAATACAAATCCCACGTCAATTGCGGTGCGAGATGACGACAACAGCTGGGTTCAGAGTATGCAATATGCCGTTTTACAGTTTAATACTGCAGAGACAAGCCTATTTTTAGCATAACCTCAACATTCGCTCAACTGCCGCATTGCACTCGTAAGCGTCTCGATGGCGACTCCTACGTCGCGGCCGTCGAGCATCGTTATCGACGACGCCAATGGTCCTTTCGAGGTACCTACGTCCCCGGTCGCAGCTATGGAGGACCTCTCGCTGTCCCCCACGCTTCAACGCGAAGAAGAGGACAACGCCGACTACGACTTGGCGTCTGCCTCGAAGCTCATCCCGCTGTCCATGACGGACTCAGCCAGTGGCGATCGCCCGTTGCCGTCGCTGCACTCACCGCTTATGTTCCGGGACGTGCCATTCGCAGGTTTATTCGTGCTGCATCTGATTCTGATGCTGCTGGCCACTGGAAGTATCCGCACGGACGGCGAGCGTGAGGAACTCGAAGAGGAACGCCGCGAAGTCGTGAGCGGTTTGAAGGACTCGCAGGACGACTCGAGCGTGGGACAGGATGACGCAGACGTGGGCGTGGCGCTACGCTCGCTCTGTGTGGTGAACGTATTGTTCGCTCTGGGCTGGCTGCTGCTATTTATTTTCTACTCCAAGCTGCGCTTCGTGCAGGGCTCGTGTATCTTCTCCATGGCTGGACTGTCGGCTCTGGCGGTCATGCTTTTCCTGCTCGAGTCCAGTAATGGTATGTTCTGGGGTATCATGTGCACGGGCGTCGTGGTAATGGACCTGGTGTGGTACGTACGCTCGAACCACGGCCTGGACTTCGTGGCAGTCTTCTTCGAGTTGGTCGTCGAGTTCTTGATGACCCACTCGGCTCTTGGATACGCTACATGTGTCGTACTTGTGGCCTACACTGTATGGGCCAGCTGGATCTGCACGACGATCGGATATGTTGGACGAGAGGTGTCACCCTGGAGCTTCTCGATGATCTACCTGGTCTTCCACTTCTACTGGATGTCCAATGTGTTTAAGAACATCATAACGATTGTGGCTTCCGGCACGACTATGATCTGGTACTACCGCAATGAATCGACTGAGATCTCGCCAGACATTCGCGACAACATCTCGGACGATGCCTCTAATGGCGACGGCAATGACCAAACACAGCAAGACACAAGCACCGATTATCTTGACCGGAAAGTAGTGCTGCACTACGCACGCTGCGCCATGTCGAGTTCATTTGGCTCCATTTGCATCGGTTCTTTGTTGTGTCCACTGGCACATCTCGTGTGGAATGCTCTGCGCTGGGCTCGACGAGACGAATCGATTCTCTCGCGACGATTTATGTCGCTGCGTTCGGAGCGAGTGGAGCACTTCATCCGCACGTATCACAAGTATGCTTTTGTGCACATTGCCGGCTACAACAAGCCTTATTACGTGGCAGCACACGACGCCTGGAAGCTGATCGAGCATCACGGCGTGGAAGCAATTGTGGACGACGATCTGACCAGCCGCATCCTGCTGTTTGGCGGCAATGGCTGGGCTGGCGTCATGAGCGCGTTGACAGCGTCGGCTCTGGCTGGTGCATCGTCCCACGCGACGTTCTTCACGTTGGTGGCCTTCACGCTTTGCTACACGACCATCTCATTGGCCACACAAGTGATTGCGGCGGTCATTAAGACGCTGTTCGTATGCTTCGCCGAGAACCCGGGACGACTGAGCCAGCTACACCCGCTCATCTACCACCGCTTCGTGCGACTCGCCGAGCTGAAGAGCTTCCGTGATCACAAGGCACCTGCCACCACACGCGCGTAGAGCAATTGACGAACTTTGCCAAAGTTGCTGAGAGCATTGGGCGAGGGTCCCTGCAGCAACATACGAGAAATGAAAAGCAAAATAGGACACTGAAATCGATCAAAACTGCAACACTGATATGGGATGGGTACATAATGCGGCGCTGTGATTGGTCCATTGGAAGATGAATGTTCGTTTCAAGAGCTCACTTCTCGAAGTGGACGAGGAGGAAGAGACACAATAGTGTCATGACTTGCTTAGAAAGTAGTCATCTGCGCATCGCGATGGCTTTGTCTGCAGCGGGAATGCTGCTCATGCCGGTCTTCGGTCTGCTGTTCCGTTTCCAGCCACACTATGTACACGGACTGCAGACGAGCGCAAGCAACGCTGAAATCAACTGCTACCTCGTAGGAGGCCTGTACGCCGGTCTGTTCCTGGTTTGCGGCCTGCTACTATCACTCAAAACTCGCGGATTCTTCGATAAGATACATGATAAGGCTCAGGACGACATAAGCAGGAGAAATCAGCGCTTCAGACTGCCATTCATGGAGCTGGAGAGCAAGGAATTCGTCAAGGCCATGGAAGACATGGACCGGCGCACTGCAGTGGTCCCGATGCCGAAGCAGACACTGGAGCTACCGACCAAGTACCCAGGCAAAGTAGACACAGTGTAATGCAGTTGAATCCGTTCGTGTCTCGACCAAGTGGCAGACAGGTGATGACTGTTCGACGTAGTTAGTAGCAAAACGAGAAGTCCACATCTATAAGCTCTCGCAGGCACAAAAGGTGCACAAGTACAATAGTCAAGAAAAGAAGAAGAGTACGTTGAAGCACTAGATTGAAAAATCCCAATATCTGCTCGGTGTGGTAATCTTCGACTCAGCACTTGTACACGAGCACGCCGATCTCGCCCACGTACAGATACAGCATGTGTCGCTGTTGGTAGCTGATGTCGAAGCCGTAGCCTTCGCCGATAAAGCAATGCCACGAGGACCCGAACTTCTTGTCCATACTCTGCTTGATGAGCTGTGCTGCAGCCTCGTAATTCTTCACAGGCACGTGTTTGTCACACGCCATCGTGATGATCTCGATCGTCTCCATACACACCTCCGCCGTCATATCATTGTGCTTCAGATGCGGCCGCGACGAGATCTTGCGGTATTCCTGCTCTGTGATCTCCGACGAGATGTCGATCTTCACTGCATCTGGCATTCTGTGTCCACTTGCTCTAGTCCTGTCGAGTCTAGTACTGACAGCGACTGTTCGCTGTGGGGGGGGGGGGGGGGCAACTTTGAGAGCAAAGGTTATCGATAGGAAGGCAACATACTACTTAGTATCTGTTTTTGTCTTAATAACATTTGCCGTCTTCCCAGCAATGCAAACCTTACTTCTCCTGCCAGATTTGGTAGTCCGTGTATCCCACCTCTAACGGGTCGGTCCACGAGCGAGGGTAGAACGTTTTGGTGTTGTACTTGTTCAGGGGCTTGTTGGCCTTAAGACGCTCCACAATGTCGGGCGTACCGATGAAGTCGCGTCCGAAAGCGATGATGTCGTCGTAGCCTTCCTCGACGCTCTTGATGGCCTTCTCACGATTAAAGCCGCCAGCCGCAACGATTACGCCCTTGTACAGTGGACGCAGCACCGGCGAGATGCCGCCTTCCGGCACCAATGGGCCCGTGAAATGCCAGCCATACGGCTCAACAATGTGAAGGTAGGCCAGGTCATAGTCGTTCAACTTACGGATCACATATCCGTACGTCGCCAAAGGGTTCGAATCCGTGCAGCCAAAAGTGACACCGTACGGTGAGAGACGAATAGCCACCTTACTCGAGTCCGTCACGGAAAGGATGCCTTCAAGCGCCTCGAACAGGAATCGAGCCCGGTTCTCGATCGATCCGCCGTACTTGTCCGTACGCTTGTTGGTCGCGTCGCACAGGAACTGCTCCAGCAGATAGCCATTAGCAGAGTGCAGCTCCACGCCGTCGAAGCCTGCAGCGAGGGCATTCTTCGTCGCCGTCTTGTAGTCCTCCACAATACTAGGGATCTCGTCTGCTTCCAGAGCGCGCGGTGTCATGTGCTCCTTGCGGCCCTCCGCGGTGACCGCGTGGCTCGTTACAGCCCCCATGCTGGTGGCGCTGGCTGAAACGGGCAATCCTCCATTAGGTTGGTTAAGCGGGTGGCTCACACGACCCGTGTGCCACAATTGTGCGAAGACTTTGCCACCCTTATCGTGGATGGCTTTAGTGACAGGCTTCCACGCCTCCACTTGCTCCTGAGTGTACAGTCCAGGAGCTCCGTAGTAGCCGTTGCCTTGCTTGGAGATGTCGGTGGCCTCCGTGATGATCAGACCGCCGTCGGTGGTGCGCTGCGAGTAATACTCTGCAGCGATTGCTTTGGGCTCACCTTCCGCTCCTGTACGGAGTCTGGTGAGAGGAGCCATGGCCACTCGGTGCTTGAGCTGGATCGGGCTCTTGCCGCCCAAAGTCACGGGCGTGAAGAGCTTAGGCGTCGATGGGGCCATTGTTCGGATTGGAGTTTTCAGTAGTCGCTTGAGCTTTAGAAAGGAAGTTGGAAAGTGAGCAGCTTCGAGCTTCAGACGCGCAACAAGCTTACACGACAACTTGGGTCAACGTAATCGGCGATCGGTCTAATCTTCAGTTTAAGCATCGGCTTACATCACCCTTTGGGTCAATTGTAGCCATTTCGCCAGTCGACCAATCATGGCGTCCGTCTTGCAATGAAAAGCTACACATCTCCTGCACTTGTGATATTATTATGATCTGCTGGAAGGGGAGTGTGATACCTGAATATCACACCCATAAATACCTGAAATCTAATGCGAATCTAAAGGGTTTCACTTGGCTTCAGTATTGTGCGTACTTAATGTGCTAGATTTATGGCACTTGTGATAACAAAATAATCACACTTTTTATACGACCTTTCAGACTACCTTTTTCAACAACTGGAAATGGCACGCTCCAAGCGCAACAACGAAGACCCCACCGCGGTGGCGCAGTCGCTGCAGTCCAAATGAACTAAGACAATTACTAAACGAACGTACTCTTCTAAGATCAACACAATGACAGCGTGGCTAGCCTCCCACTACCCAGAAACGGTAGATACCGAGTCCGAGTCCCAAAAAATAATAATTCCTCTCCCCACAGACGCCATCTGTGACGGGGTCACACAGCACCTTGTGCAGAGGAAGTTGATTTCCTCTAGAGTATACAAACTCTAAGTGAACGACCGTTCACGTGTCCCTGGTCTGAG